>NC_056746.1:736820726-737003226 GCF_019279795.1 Protopterus annectens | reverse complement strand
GAGGCCTATTCTACACCTTTTTTGAATACTTTTATCAAGGTATCCACCTTCAGGATGCTTGCTCTCCAGACTTTCTTTCCACTCTTGCTTCCTTGAGCCTTCCATGTTTCTCCGGATCTGAAGGACACTTACCTTCATATTCCCACTCACCCTTTGTTCAGAAAGTATTTATGTTTCTGTTTCTTCCTCTCATTTTCAGTTCCCTGCTTTACCCTTTCATCTTTCCACAGCTCCAAGGGTATTCACCAAGTGCCTAGCTCCAGTCATCAGTTTCTACAGGCTTCAAAGAGTGCAAATCTTCCCTTATCTGGACAGTCTGCTCCTTCGGGTTTCCTCTTCATCCAGGATCCTGCAGGACCTGCACTTCACAAGGCTGCTGTTGCACAACCTGGGATTCACCATCAAGCTTCAGAAATCTATCTTCTCCCCACTCAGGATCACATCCTCCTGGGATGCAGGATTAAAATTGTTCCAATGGTGGTATCTCTGCCTGCTCCCAAGGTACTGCCTCTAACCACCTATTTACTGTCCTTGCTTAATCTGTCTCTCAAGCCTGTCATGACACTTCTGAGAGCACTGGGGCTTATGGGCTCAACCATCTGCATGCTCCCTTTTACCAAGCACCACATGTGGATATTTCAGTGATACCTGTAGTCAGTTTAGCTTCAACATTGCCACCCACTGGAGTTTACAGTTCCCTTACTTCTTTGTTTAAAACTCAGGCTTCAGTGGTGGATTCAAAACATATCTCTCAACCCCTTTCCAGCCTGATATTCCATCTCAGGAGCTCTTTACAGATGCCTTAAATAAAGGGTGGAAGCTGCTTTGAGCAGCATGAGGGTTCATAGTCTCTGGCCCCAAGATCATTGACTGCATCACATCAATGTCAAAGAGATGCAAGCCAATATTTTTGTTCTCCAAGCATTCTAATCCATTTGGTGCCCAGGCCCTTTAAGGGTATATACAGACATCACAACAGAAATGTGATACATCAACAAGCAGGGAGACATAAAGTCTTATCTTCTTTGCAGACTAGCCCTTCATGCCTGGTATCTTGCTATCCAAATCCAAATTTCTCTGCAGTTAGTTTGCATTCCTTCAGTACAAAACCTAATGACAGATCCTCTGAGAAGGTCCAGGGCACACACACTAATGAATGGATGCTTCACAGAAAAGAGTTTCTGGACTAAGTTCATCGGTGGAGTATCTCTCAAGTGGATCTCTTTGCTTTCCTTCCAAACAGACAGCTTCCTCAATTCTGTTCCAGAAGCCAAAGTCCACTGGCTTGGTGGGCAAATGCTATGTTTTTTTTCATGGAAGGGTGTGTGTATTTATGCTTTCTACCCTCTTCCTGTACTTCCCAGGGTCCTGAACAAGATTAAATGGGATTCTATGAAAATCTTGTTAGGGACTCTCTTTTGGTCCAGACAGCACTGGTTCCCTCCCCTTTTTCATCTGACCAGGGGCAGTCATCATAAGTTACTTCACCGGACACATCTTCTCACACAAGATAAGGGGTTTCTCCTTCACTCTCATCTGTCCATTCTTCAGTTGACACACTTGAGTGATAGGTTTTAATCCCCATTCAACACTGTTTTTCTGAGTATATGCTCAAGGTGCTGGAGGAGGCCAGAAAACAAATACCAGAAAATTATATTGTCTAAATGGAAGTGATTTTCTGTTTGGTGTCTTTAGCTTCACCAGAATCCATTTTTCTATGGGGTCCCCTTTAGCTCTCTCTTATTTGTGGAAATTACTCCATGTTGGCTGAGCATATTCTTCTGTCAAGGTTCACATGTCAGCAAGCTCTGCTTGTTTGCCCTTGAATCCTTTGCTGGGTTCTTTTTGAGGTTAAACAATTCCTGAAGCATGTCCTCCACATCAGGCCACCAAGATAGCCAATCCCTCCTTTTTGGAATCATAATTTTCTTCTTGAGAAATTGACCCAGGTTCCATTTGAACCTGTTGCCTCTTCTTTTCTGCAACATTGCACCTGGAAGACAGTTCTATTGGTTGTCCTCACCTCCACCAAGAGAGTTTCTGATCATCCAAAGCTAGCTACGAAAACAAAATCGCCACTAATTCTAAGGACAACCACAAAGCATTCTATAGTTATGTCAAGAATCTCGATGGCAACACCCAGATTTGCTCTGAATTACAGCACAAAGGCACGAAAATTACAGAACCAACTGATATTGCCAACATCCTGGAAGTTACGTTCAGTGCTAACTTTACCCCCCTCACCCCCTAAAGGGCCCATATCTATACAGGAAGAATGCAGAGTCCCTGTAATCAATCACAACTATGCAGGTAAAAGCTGCACTCTCTAAGGCCAAAAACAGCATCCATGGGACTGGACAACATCCCAGGCTGCGTTTTACACAAACTTCAGAATGAACTGGCTCCTCACATCAGGCTTTGTGCCCACTGAATGGTGCACAGCGACAGTTATCCCACTCCACAAAGGGGGAGCCACCACTGATCCCAGGAACTATCGACCTATTAGCCTGATGAGTGTGGTCTGCAAGGCCATGGAACGTATCATGATGGAACTTATAAACTAAGACATTGGTAACCTCCAATCTCTGGATCCCACCCAGTTCGGGTTTGTGAAAGGCAGGACATGCCTCCTAAACCTGATCGACTTCTTTGAGCCAGTCACCAAAGCCGTAGATGAGGGTAAGGTGGTTCACACAGCATATCTTGACCTCGCCAAGGCTTTCGACACCATCCCCCATTCTGGAATTATAGCGAAACTCACTAAACTAGGTATAAATCCCCACGTCACAAGATGGGTTGCCAACTGGCTCACTGACAGAGCCCACACTGTAAAAGTTGCAGACTCCAAATCTGACCTCAAAGCAGTGACAAGTGGAGTACCACAGGGTTCCGTTCTGGGACCTCTCCTGTTTGGTATCTACTTCTCTGAAGTACAGGCTAACACAGAAGGCCTCTGGCTAACAAAGTTCGCAGATGACTGCAAACTAGAAGCCATAGTTAAGTCCCCAAATGATGTGGACATCCTACAGAAGGGCCTCGCTGAGACAGATGCCTGGTGTCAGAGCCATGGCCTCAAGCTCAATGCCAAAAAGTGCAGTGTCATCCTCTTTGGTAAAAACTCTGTACCCATGAACTACCACATAGGCATCAATCTACTTAACACCGAATGTGTGATAAGAGACCTTGGGACCCAGGTGGACAGTAGTCTCTCCTTTGATAGCCACATCACCACAGTAGTCAGGAAGTCCTTCTACGTGGCACACCTCATCATAAAAGGGTTCTCATCCAAGAAAAAAGAGGTCATTGTTCCCCTCTACTCGACACTCATTAGACCCATTATAGAGTACAATGCCCCTTTTGGAGTGTACCTCACAACATATCTGCAGCAGCTGAAAATGCCACAGAAGTACCTCACAAAGAGGATTACTGGCCTCAAACAAATGCCCTACACTGACTGCCTCAAAAAACTCCAGCTTTACTCCGTAGCATATCGCCTACTCCGAGGTGATCTCTGCCTAACATATAAAGCTATGTCAAACCCAGAGCTGTTGGACATGCTACACCTAAAGAAATCCCAATCCCTCTGAGCTACATGCTCTAGGGACCTAAACCTTGTCACCGCAATAAACAGGACATGCTGGAGGGATAGATTACTGTCCCAGAGACATCCCATACTATGGAACAGGCTACCCATCTATGTCAAGCAAAGTTCTTCATTAGTACTCTTCAAGAAAAATCTTGATGAGTGGATGGGAAATAGGAAATACACACTGGGGATCACTTCTGTGTCTCTGCTCGTCAGTGGCACAGGAAAATAACTTTCTTGGGTGGCGTAAGCCAGGGAACCTTGTTGGCTAGGCTTACGTAGGCCCTTGGGCTGATAGCCTAGTACCTACCTAGGAACAAATGAACCTATGATCTCCAAGCCTTGATGGCAGTTTTCCCTTTTATGATTTTTTTTTATAGGGACAGGATGTCATTTTGTTCTACTACTTCTTTTATTCCCAAGGTGGTCAAGAAATTATCCCTTAATCAGTCTATCCAGCTTGTTTCCTTTTTCCTTCTATGTAATCTGCTAGTGAGATGTTCATAGACAGCTCAGGTATTATTTAAATACGAGAAAGGCTATATGTAAATATGAACAACTTTTGTTTCTTTTCAGGACAAGACTTTGGGTTTGGCAGTTTCTAACAAACCACCTCTTCCTGGATTTCAAAAAACAATTATTTTTGTTATTCCTTTGAAGGCAAACATCTTTCTGCCTTTGGATACTCATGCCATCCTTGAAGCTGCTACTTGGTCTTCCCTGGACACCTTCACTAAACATTACAAGTTGGATGTCATTTTCAAACCCAGGGCGGGTTTCAGCAAGGCTGTCATTCATGGATTTGTGGAGGTTCCTCTTTGCTTTCCTCCTTCCATTCCTTGCAGAAACTTTTGCATTCTTCCATCTGTTATGAATACTGCAACAGTGATATGGAAGAACACAGTACAGTTGTGTAAAATCTTACCATAACTGTAGATGTCAATCTCCTCACTGTTGCAGTATTCATTCCCTCCTTCCTGCACCCTTTTTCTTCCTTTTTTCTGTTGGGAACATCTGTCTGGCTGAGGGGTCTTTGAAAGAGTGTAAGATATAGGCTGGGTGCTATTACAGGGTGGGGTGATTTATATTTATGGTGTAGTGTTCTGGAGGTGACAGTGAGGTTGGGTAACAATGGAATTGGATAAGATGTAGCATGGTTAAGAATAGATAGTAGAAGTAGAGATTGTAAGTGAAAGGTCAGCTTAATGTAGTTATAGTAGAGAAAAATAGGTTTAACATTGTGTGACTTAAAACAAACCTTATGTCACGTAATTGAATCATGTGACTTCAACCATTTATATACTTGTTTATTTTGTTAACCAGGTAAATGAGCGGCTCCTAAGACCTTTTTCTGTCATGACCTGGGCCTGTTAGGCAAGAGTACAGGTATTTCAACTTGACAGCAAACAGTTATATACTTGTTTAATTTTGCACTTTTGAATTAGTGCAGTTGAAAATTGAGTATAAATTATATTTATACAAAGCAGTACAACTAAAATAATAATTAAGATAAATGCAGAGTAATAATGTTAACATAAAAGCTATGAAGAGCATATTAAGTATAACTAGTAATGCTTAACAACTATACACATTATTTACAAAATATTCAGGGCTTAAGAGATTAATCAACATTTGTTTGTTTGCTTTTAAATAGCAACCAGTCTTTATTTTCTGCATCTCCCATGTTGTTTTGTTTGATTATTGAAAACAAGCAGTAGCTGCATACTTCATTCTTAAAGCAAATTAGCCTGTGGATGTGCAGGGTGGCTAGGGCCACATGCAAGTATTAATACATGACGTGGTGTGCAGTACTGGCAAAATCAGATTGCATTAAGGTATACTCAGACATAACCCTGTAAGTAGGAGCTATCATTGTGCCTGGCCCCTAGAAGGTCTAATATAGTCCCAAACCTCCTGCCATGAAAGGTTTTATTTTGCTTCAAAAATGTGAAGCTATTTTACATTTTTTATAATAGAATACTTCCTCCACCATCTAAGTCCTTTACACCAACAAAAGAGAAAAAAGGCAGATATTATTCTTTTATTTTATTTTATTTTATTTTGACTACCTTTATTTTTTACATCTCTCTTGTTGTTTTATTTGGTTATTGGTACTTTGCTTCTTCTTTAGTTTCTGGAATAGGCCAGTGTTTTTATTGTTTTACCTTTTCTTTTTGGAGTTTAACAATTCTCCCCAGGAATAAGCACAGTATTTAACATCTGTCATGCAGACCTTGTTCTTCAAAATATTCACATTATTCTTAGTTCAGAGCATCTGACATAGCCTGTACCTTAGCTGGAGTGTATGGTAATGTTATCTAGGGAAGCTACAATATAATTGGAGTGTTTTTTTTTATAATCTGTCCATTAATCTTAGGAAGGCTGCAGGGACATGATGTAGCCCAAAGGCGTCCGAATGCAGAATGATAAAATCAGCAAAAGGAGAAATACTGCTGGAATTGAATTCATCCCCAAGTCTCAATGAGTGCCTTCATAAGGTAGACCCTGTTTTCGCAAAATCTCACCAACATGATACTGATATATAAACTGTATTTTATATACCATACATTGTGGTCAGACGTAGGTTAAAAAATAAAGAAGATAGCTGGGGGTACAAGTCCCAGGATACAAAAGTGCCCAATCCTGGTAGGTGCACTGGTGCCAGGACTGGAAAAAAATCACAGTGAAGAATCCTCAAGACATGGAAATTACTATAATGGGGCTAGGCCAGGCCCAGGGAGAGGATGCACCCCCCATTGTAGAAGGAAGTAGCAGTCCACAAAAATTCTAAAAAAGTGATAGGCCAAAAAACAGCCATACAGATGATAGAGTGGGCTATTGAGGATAAGAAAGAAATTATGTATGGTTACTATCATGCAAGAAGCCCAGAATTTCTCAACAAAAGATATATGAAAAGATTAAGAGAGAAATTACAGGGAAGAAAATTACTTCCACAAGAAAAACTGTCAGAAGCTTCAAATTTGTGTTCATTAATACAGCAGACCGGTTCCCTATTAGATGAATGAAGATGCATTCTTTCGAATGCGTCTTGATCTAACTTGAAAGCGTGACATGGCAAAATACCAAAACAGCATATAAGCGAATTATTTCCCTGGGAAAGAAATCGCTTGGCCACCTTCTGTATTTTGAAGTTTTCGTCACTGTAGTGTGATCTCAAAGTTGGTATATTTAAGTAGGCGGGGGGGCACAGCCCCCCAGGTCAGGGGTGTGGGGGCTGAAGCCCATCACTTTATGTAATGTTTTAAAGTTTTTTTTTTTTTTCTTTTTTGGAACAGCGATTTTTTTCCCTGTTCTGAGTATTCGGGATTGTAAGCTTTTGCTTACATGGGGTCGATAAATCAGCGTTTGCTTTTCTAAGCATTCGCTGATTTAATATAGATCCTGAGACCCATGAAAAACAGTATATAGAGCAAGAAATCTTGTGCTGTTTGGAAAAAGAAGTAACCGAGAAAGTGCAAAAAATTTAAAGAACAAAATTTAAAGATGTTTGAAGGGTATAAAAAAAGAAATATGGACATGGGAAAGAAAGAGAGGTCTGATATGGTGCAATATTTATGCAAAGGAGAAAGCCGAATTAATCAACGCAAAAAGGCAGCCCAAAATATATTCAAAGAGAAATACAGACAAAGGCATCCTGACATGGAAAATTTTACAATAAAAAATTAAGATCACAAAGATGGAATGTAGAACAGAAGACAGTAGTAGTTAAAAAAATGGAAGGTGAAGTTCTAGAATAATTGTGATGTGAAGGATTCAGTGTAGAAAGTCTAACACAGGGTATATCACAGCATGATGGAAAAACTAGTCCCCAAAGTAAAAAGAAACAAGAGGAGCAGGAGACATCTGAAGAAGAAATATGGACAGGGGAAAGAAAAAGAGATTTAATATGGTGCAATATTTATGCAAAGTAGCAAGCAAAACTAAACAATGCAAAAAGAGCAGCACCAAGGATATTTGAAGAGAAATACACTGTATAGTAATATTATCTAGGGAAGCTGCAATATAGATGGAGTGGAGTCTGGTTATGAAAAACTTTACAATACAAACAATAAGAAAGAGGAAAAGTAGAAAAGAGAATTAGTAATGGAGAAGTTAAAAATAGAAACTGAGGTTATGGGGTACCTCCAAAGTGAAGGATTTATTGTAAAATATTTAACTCAGATAACACAACAGGATAGAGCAATGGACATGCAAATTAAGGAAAAAACAGTGGAGTGGGAAGCATCTAATCAGCTGATATATGAAGATACTTTG
This sequence comes from Protopterus annectens, assembly GCF_019279795.1. Lineage (NCBI taxonomy): Eukaryota > Metazoa > Chordata > Ceratodontiformes > Protopteridae > Protopterus > Protopterus annectens. The sequence continues at coordinate 736,995,365 of NC_056746.1, read as the reverse complement.
GAGCCTCCCATAAGAAACCAGTACAAACTTTCAGTTGGAGCTATACAGCAAGGGAAAGAATAGGTAGCTGTGGCAACTCTGACACAGTCAATGTCATGGAGTGATAGGCCAGTGAGTTCCCATATGAAAGAGCAATGGATAATACAGAATAAAACTAAAGAGAACATGGTGCAGGAAGATGCTCTGGAACTTTCTATGGAATGCCCACAGGAAATTGAGAACAAAGAATGTTCCCTCAGTTCAGAAGAAAATGATCTATGAGAAGAATTGTTTGATTTAATAGAGATGGATAGACATATTAAGATCAATGAAAGAAATAGACTGCAGATGGTCAATAAAACCCAGAAAGTTAGAAGTTTGATAAAACACATAGTAATTAGGACTGTCCGTAGAGATTCATGCAATATAACAGAAGTAAATAAAGTACATTACTGTGCAGCCAAATTAATAACAGAAAGAGTCCTACCATAAGAACACAGGGTAGTAAGGGAAAGGATGGGGAGAAATCGAATGGCATCCTGGAAGTATCATTTAGAGAAAACTATAAAGCAATTAAGGCAAGAAGTGTCACTGTTAGAAGAATATAGAAGAGGGAACAGATCAACAAAAATACTCAGAAAGATTGACATGATGAAAGCAATGTGCAGTATTATAATAGATCAGGATTTATTGTGCACTATTGCAAATGATAAACTAAAAATATCAGCACAGGCAGAAAAACTTAGAATATACTTAAATAAATATAAAGGAAAAGTGCAAAATAAGCAATTTATTGATGACCCAAAAATGTTTTATAGAGAACTGGAAAAAAGGTAAAAGGACCACCAACAAAGAAAAATAGATATATTTTGGAGAAATATCTATGAAGAGCCTGTGAAACATTAAAAGATGCTAAATAGACAGAAGACGTAAAAGAAATAATAATAAGTTCAAAGGTACAGGATGTGAAATAGGATGAAATAACAGCCAGAGAGACTGAAACAAAGTTAAGAAAATCCTATAAATTGGAAAACCCCAGGCACAGATGCAGTACCTAACTTCTGGCTAAAGGTATTAACATCGTTGCATGAAGATTTAGCCATGGGTAAGAATTTTATATATATATATATATATATATATATATATATATATATATATATATATATATATATATATATATATATATATATACATATATATATCTATCTATATATATATATATATATATATATATATATATATATATATATATATATATATATATATACATATACATGTGTGTGTATATATAAATATATATATATATATATATATATATATATATATATACATACACACATATATATATATATATATATATATATATATATATATATATATATATATATATATATATATATATATATATATATATATATATATAACGGTGGTGCAGCGGATAGCGTTGTCGCCTCACAGCAAGAGGTTCTCCGGTTCGATCCTCGGCTGGGGTGCCTTCTGTGCGGAGTCTGCATGTCCTCCCTGTGGTTGCGTGGGTTTCCTCCAGATGCTCCAGTTTCCTCCCACATCACAAAGACATGCTGCAGGTGGATTGGACACTCTAAATTGACCCTAGGTGTGAGTGAGTGTTTGTGTGTGCCTTCTGTGGAAGGTTTCGGCTTTTCCCAGTTAGGGGTCACCACAGCGGATCACCTGTCTGCTCATGATTGGCAGTAGAGTTTTATGGTGTTGAGTTGCCAGGCTGGCAACTCGACACCATAAAACTCTACTGCCAGTTATGAGCAGACAGGTGATCTGCTGTAATTCCTAACTGGGAAAAGAAAGAAGAAGATATATATATATATATATATATATATATATATATATATATAGATATATATAGATATACACACACACACACACACACACACACACACACACACACACATGCACACACACATGCACACACACACCCTGAACAGACACCAGCCTGGCTAACAACAGGAAGAACAATGCTCCTACTTAAGAACAAACCTGCAAGTTACCCTAAAAGCTATAAACCAATAACTTGCCTTCTGATGATGTATAAACTATATACTGGAATTTTTTGCAGGGGGGGTGCAAACCCAAGCCCTGCCCACACAGCCCCACCCCTCTGCTGCCCCCGCCCACACAGTCCTACCCCCACCCACACCCATGCAGCCATTTCAGTGTCCCATTACTTGGCTATTTTTCCCCATTTGTCATAGACACTTTAAATCTTTCAGTGTGCATACTGTTTTATGCTTTACTTCTACAATGATTACAGATATTTGGATTTCATTTACAACTTTTATTTAAAATTTTATAGCACAAACACTGATAGACATTTACTAAACCTAAACAAAGCAATAGTCTTACAATGAAAAGAGGCTTAGCATTAAAACTTCTCTACCTTTGAAACCCACATTCACCGAAACAACATTGAAACCCGCATTCAAAGAAAATGCATCTGACTAGTGTCAGGGTAAGTTTACCTTTGGGCTGTTTTCAAATCATAGGCTCCTTGCACACATTTTTAGAACCATGCAAAAGTTATTTGATTCACCTTCCTGACTGTATTAATTATACTATATAATAATTGAATTATATCCCTTGTATAATACAATACCACTTGTTAGAGTGTGTTTTAAATTTATAGTTCTGAACGTTTTTCCTTTAAGCAATGAAGCAAATCATATGATATGAACAAGTAATGACAACCTGCCCAATTCAGAACATTTCAACCATAAAGGGCCACTCTACTCAAACTTCTGTCATACAGTCCACCAATATCAATCAATATGCAGAATCTTTGCAGAATTAAAACTCATCTGAATAATTCCACATTGAGATCTGAAACCAGTGAAGAAGTTGTTGCTAGAAAACAACTTTATATTTCAGTGTTTCATCTACAAATTCAATGCCTGCTGCCCTTGAAGAATAAATTGCCTACATTATATTAAAAAAATGGTAAGCTGGTATATTGCAATAGGGAATGGGTGGCAAGCTGAAAAACAAGTTCATAGTTATTAGGCATCTCTTCCAAAGGAGGACATACATGGGAGTAGAATCTATAGCCCTCTGTATCAAGATGTAAGTATGCTACCTGCTGTGCTGCTTTTAAAATTCTATACCACAATAGTGATACCATTTGCTAAACAAAACAGTTGCACATTTTAAGCAGGCTTAGCATGAGCAGCAGTAAAATTATCTTCCCTTGAAGCTCACAATTCCTTGAAAATGCCCTTGAAAATAAATTCCACCTGCTAACTCTAGGACATTTCACTCTCTCTAACACACACCTCAACCTCTTAGTGCAAGAAATCTGGACAAAGCCTAAAATAAATAGGAGCAGATTATAAATATTGCTCTCATGAACTTAGAACATTGCTAGAATAACAGGATTTATGTTAGTATGCATTTTTCTAAAGGCTATGACATCTAAAACTCAAATGGCTGTCATTATTTAGCAACTTCAATGCTTTTTAGGAGGAATATGGGGCAAAAATCTGGACATTCTCCAAAAACCTGGACAGCTGAGGGGCATGCTTCCTCCTTCTTATACATACATACACACACACACACACCATACCTCTCAATCTGTTAACACAAGAAATCTGGACAATGCCTGTTATAATGTTAGGGATAAAGGCCCACAATTAGGGACACATTTGAAAGTTGCTAGAATAAAAGGATTTGTGTTAGAATGAATTTTCTGAATGATATGAAGTCTGAAACTGAAATGCATGTCATTATTTATTAACCAACTATATTCAGATATAGTTGGTTGTCTCAGTACTCACCGTGGCTTGCATATTCTCCTCTCTTGAAAGGCCCACTCTGCTTAACTTGTGTATTATTTCCTCAGTCACTTCACCATGGGTTGCAAGGCAGCTTTATCACTAGTGTGTGCACAAAATATAATGCCTTCAATGAGTCTTGTAAGAAATCACATGCAATCATCATGGCACAAAGGTTCTACTGAAAATGCTTCCAATTTTTCTCATACACGAACATGACAGAAGCCAGAAACAGCTGTTATTCCACAGCTAGATGCAGCAGTAGCAAAACAAATTGCAAAGAACCAAAATAAATTGGAACCAATTGTATCTACCATTATTTACTGTGCAACCCTTGACATTCCTCTCTGTGGAAAAGAAGGCTCTGGTGGAAATTTGTGTTACTTGTTAGATTTTCGTATTGAAGCTGGTGACACAATACTGAAATAGCACAGTGAAACAGCTGCAGGAAATGCTTGGTACACATCCCACAGGGTGCAAAATGAGCTGTTGGCAGAATACGAACATGTACTTCGAAAGGAGATTGTTTGTGCAGCAAACAGGGCAGTTGGATTTAGTGTATTGGCAGATGAAACTGCAGATATCTCAGACATTGAGCAGTTGTTATTGGGCATTTGGTTTGTTGATGATGATTGTATTCGAGAAGAGTTTGCGGTTTTTGTTCCAATTGTTGTGAGAGATGCACAGTCTGTATCAAACATCATTGTTAGTGAATGCATAAAGTGTGGTCTAGACCTGGAAAAATTACTCAGTCAAGGCTATGATGGCTGGTCCATAATGGCAAGCATCCAAAATGGTGGTCAGGCAAAGATTCGTGAAAAGTATCCAAAAACAGCCTTTATCCACTGTGCATCTCACAGACTAAACCTTGTAGTCAATATCTGAATGATGTTCCTGAAATACGTAGTGCTGTTGGTGTTATCAAGATTATTACTTTTGTCCATGACAGACCAAATATACCTCTTCTGTGTGAGACATGATGGACCGAGAAATATAAATCCATTTGTGTGTTTAGTCAGAACTTTGAGAAAATATTTGACTACCTGGCTGATCTTCAGAAGAGCACTACTGGTGAAACCAGACAAAATGCACATATGTTACTCAGTGCTTGCTTGTCATGCACATTTGTGATTTCTCTCTTCATTATTGCAAATTACTCATCATTTCTTGAGCCTGTTGCCCAGATGTTTCAGTCTGTTCAACTTGTATAGTAAAGGTTCAAGAACACATCAACAGACTCATTGAAATATTCAAGGAGCACCACAACCATGCTGAAGAGCACTTTAGGAATGACATTCTCAGTAAGGCAAGATCACTAGCAGATAATCTTGGTATTGAGTTAGTGTTGCCAAGGATTTGAAGTCGACACACCAAGCAAACACAGTAGGTGTGGATTTTGAGAATTATTATAGAACAAGTATTTATATCCCTATCTTGACTCATTAGTTTCTTCACTGACGTCTCGCTTTTCCACCAGTAACACTGCTCAGTTCAACTTATTTTATCTGCACCCTAAAATGATGCAAAACCTACAACGTGAAGAATTCTGAAAACGAATTGCCGTCAGTAGTGAACTATACCATATTGCTACTATATCTGAATGCTTACTTCTTGTCTGATGCATTGGCTTTGAAGTTATAAGACAACCTAAAAAATCCAATGGGCTACTACTACCTTTGCAGTCAATATCTTGCAGATCTTCTATCAATGATGTTACTGAACAAAAAAAAAAAAAAAAGTGTCAGGTATGGGATTAAAAAAAAACATTTTCTGATGTGTTTCAGCTATACCAATGATTAACATGTGCATCATGCTAACCTGGACAACAACAAAAAATAAATACATAAAACTATTTGATTTTTGAGTTTGTACATGTTTATGCAAGGAAAACGTAAACCTCTCAACTGTACAGATTTTCACAGAATGTCCAGATTTTTGCCTCATATTGTTTGTGTGTTCCTCCTAAAATCTGTACTTTTCTGGCAAATAGCTGAGGATTGAAGTCATTAAATAATTATAAACATTTGAGTTTAAGACTCCACATCCTTCAGAAATGTCATGCTAATGCAAAACCTATTATTCTATCAACTTTCTAAGTTTGTAAGAGCAATATTTAAAATCTGTCCCTACTTGTCCACCCATCATTTTAGGCTTTGTCCAGATTTTTTGCTCTAAGAGGTTGAGACTGAATTCTGGATAGGAATATGTGCTTTATGCACATTCTTCACAGTTTCCCTTAATATGTCAATGAACCTCACATGAACTTGTCTGTATTCTCCCGATCTGACAATCTGGCTAGTGTTTTTTAGTTTTTCCTTTCTTGTCTTACCTTTAGTACAGCTTCAACATTATCTGTACTAAACATACTGTATGAACGATCATATGTTACTACCTACTATACTTTTAATTGTATGTCTAAACCACTATGTTTATGTAAATATCTTATGCAAACATACATCTGCTATATTTTGTAACTGTGTAAACCACAATGCTCATGTAAATTGTACTTAGCATTTTATTAAAATATTAAAAATTGTGCTTTTAACATTATATGTGGTTGTATGAAAATTGTTTATAAATATATTAAAATAGGTAAAATTAATATTAATATAATTCATAGTTAGACGACACTATACAATAGATAAAATTTAAATAAACATAATTACTATTATAATGCACTATTTGTATAACAATGGTTTAACCGCAATAAAATCATTTAGCCCGGGTGGAGTGGTGGCATCCAAGTATATTTGCCACCAAACTACTTTATAACTTAATATACTTTTAAAATCTCCACCCCTATGATCTACAACTATATTATCAAGTATAATAAATTTATAGTAGTATTTGATACAAAAAATTTATATTGTATTTATTATAGATGGTGCAAGTCAAGAGTATAGTTTTCATAAGGGCTTAGAAACATTTTGTGTTACATATTTTGTGATGTATCTTGGAGTTTTGATATATTGTTACATTATTATTATTATTATTGTTATTATTTTTATGATTAGTTATTTTACCTATTGGATAACAAGAGCAGATGAATTATCATATTAAAATAGACTTGAATTTAATTAATATATGTACGTATGTGTACAGTTCAAATAGTTATTTAAACAGCGCTATAAAGCAATTGTTATTGTCTCTTTAAGAAAAGGAAAAGGATTTTTTGGCGCCAAACTAGTCTTTTTAAAAACTGTTTTCAGTGGCCGGCGTCTTAGTTCTGAGGAAGCCCAGTTGTGATGGGTGAAAGCGCTTAACTAAGACACATTTACATATTTTCTTGTTTCTTGAAATGTTCGTCCTATTATCTTAATAAATTGGATTTTATTTACGGGTAGCATGGCACTTATTGGTGGAACTGGAGCATTTTTTGTTGACATTTCATATTTTGAAAGTTTACTATTCCAAATACTAACCCATCTCTAAACTTGAGTGCAGCGTTGTATTCTAAGAAAAAATATATAAAAAATATTTATTCAGAAAGAGTAACAACCTATAAAACTTAACCAGCAGCCAATGTCTTGTCACATCAGGACAAAGTCCAATAAAAAGTGTTCCAAATTTCAAACCAAATTATTTATACGTAGCACAATTGAAGTTATGGAAACTCCCAATCCCACAGTGTCTGAAAACTTTTGAATAAAAAAATACTAGTAACTACATGTAAACATTTGAAATATGCACAGATAGAAAACAGTAGCACAACTCAATCTGGTGCAGGCTTGTATTTCAGCAAACGGCAAAAAGTTCAGGTGTACAGCAAAACACTACAGCTGGAACTAATTGTTAACAGTTGTGACACAGTTCTCTAACAAGGGGTGGACACAGGAGCAGAGCAGAAGTACTACATACTACTACAGAAATAACAGGTGACGTCTGACAGGTCAAAATTAAATTAGACTCTAGCAGTTATACCTTCGGTAAGGCCACCTCCAGGCAGGCACTATTTAACATGAATGCTGATACGACTCTATCCCTAATGGCTGATAGCAGCCCCATAAAAAAAAAGAAAAACTGACAGTATCATTCCCTCACAAGTTCACAACATGCACCAAAAATGTGCAACAGGCAACTAGGACACAACTATGTTCTAGTTTCAATTGTTAAAACATATACATTTACACAATTACAATAGTTTATATAGATTTCTATTCTAAGCTGGCAGGGCATGCTGTAGTTGCATTTTAGCTCAGTACTTTACACCTTTACACACACTTCTGTATGAATCATATCAATATTCACAAATGACATAGAATTATTTACAAAATTCCAGATATCTGGACTGTCAGAATTTCCTTTTGTGACAGCATATTTTCCCCTTTCTCCATTTCTATGCAAACCTCAGATTATGCATCTGAATCTTATATAGAATAAATCTGTGCAGCAGAAAGTACAGAGTGTTTGAGACAAACGTCCCATCAAACAATAAGAATTCAAGGACAGATCGTTATCAAACCTGGTTTAATCACTAGCTTTGAACATAGTCCCTGATCACGCTGTCCTAATTTTTCATTAAGACACTATGCCATCATGCAACTGTAACTACTGCTTGTGACATCCAGACCAGTGTCTACTTGTTACCAAGTCAATGTTTTCCAGGTATATGACAGGGCCAGAACTGTACATATCTAGTTTTGCATTGAATCTCCTATTTATAATGACTGAAACAGACCGAATTTGCAAAATTGGGTTTGTTTGAATGATGTCCTTTATATCCTCAGTGGACAGAACTAATCCTTTTACCAACACCTTCCCCTTCAGTTTTACCCAACTGCAGATATTAAGTTGCACAGTATAAACTTGCTGAGAACTTAGATTCTCAATATCTTTATGAAGATTAATTTCAGTGTCATTTTCCAATCTGAAGGACTGCAAAGGTTCATCAGTTATAATAGAGCCACAATTAATCCCAACAGAACTGCTAAGACTGTATATTGTAAGGAAACACCATTTTGTCTCCTTCATGCTGTTCAGTACAGTTTTCTGTTACTTCCCAGTCTGTCTATACATTCCTATCAAACTTGATGTCACTTCCACTCAAAGACTGTTATTTACTTCATTTTTTTCATGAATGCATTATAAGTGTATACATTTAATTTTCCCATTTGCTGGCTACTTCTCTAAGTTTCTCTTCTTTTTATTCCAAACAAGATTAAAGTATACTTTATGATTTATCCAAAGAAAATCTACTCGTCTGCTGAATAACTTATTTCCTTTACTAATATAGTTTCAACATGTCACACCATCAGCATCTATCAATTGTCTCAACAACTATAATACAAATCTAATGAAGGCACAATGTATGCAACTTGCCTCTAATGGAACAGGTTTAAGGAATCACACAGTGGAAAGTTCAACTATCCTGACACAGTTGTACCGACAGAATGCAACATCGAGTCCCACAATACAGACATGATAGACATACCCTCCTGCAAGACCCATGGTAGCATATCTATACATACATGTGTGTGTGTGTGTGTGTGTGTGTGTGTGTGTGTGTGTGTGTGTGTGTGTGTGTGTGTGTGTGTGTGTTTGTGTGTATGTCATACATACATACATACATATTTATCTGTGTGTGTGCATGTATGTACATATACATTCATCCATATAGTTTATAATACTTACACTTACAGCTCTGCCATTCTGGTCTTTGCAATCATGATTCCTACACATTCAACAGGCACCCATCAAGAAAGTGTACAACAGGTCTGGTTGTGTCATCAGCCTGTGTTCATTATGGGTGCACTTTCAGACCCAAAATGACAGGTCCCACCAGATGCCACTGAGCTGATGAACATCTAAATGTTGGAGCCATAACCACACGCTTTACACATAAGAGAGGACAATCCAAAGAAGTATACTGCAACTTGTCCAGTAGCTTTACAGAACTCAGAGGGAATCCTGCGAAAATACTTCATTAGTCTCCATGTGCAACCACCAAGACCTCTCCAAGTGAATGTGATGGAACACTCCAGTGGAGCAAACCTGAGGAATGAATGCTCTAGATATACAATCATGGGAAATGTGATACCCTGGGATGCACTCCCCCAAGGTGATTGCTAAAGATGCATCTCTTACAAACCTCTCACTGTCAACTGACAATGTGGGTGAGCTTTACTGTTTTCTAATTAATTGCAAACTTATGAAATGCGATATAAACAAGGCTGCCTCACAGCTGGACTTTGTAAAAGGATGTGACAGATTACATTCTTAACACTTCTCAGGTACTGGCTGTTAAGAACTCTTCTGCTGCCCCCTGCACTAGTCACCTTCCAGCTGCCAAATTTAGAGAACTGAGACTGACTTAGAGCTTCTCTTGTCTACATCACTGGATGATCAGATGGTGGTGCTAGAATTTACAGCAATGCTTTACGTAGTACTCCTTTCCCAAGCAGTAAAGATAGTGCTGGTGCGGATCCATGCAAGCTTTGGTTACAGCAAGAATACTTGGAATATTTCCCCTTCTTAGGCACTGAACAAAGGAACTTACTTGCTCATTTCCATGACAATCATCAGGATCAAGATCTAAAAGGCAGAAGAGATAGAAAGCCAATGAACAGTACAGGGATCCGGCTGACTCTCCTAGCTCAAAACGCAACACCAAGCAGTGCTCAGGAAGTAGGCACACATGCAGCTGAGTGCAAGAATGAAATAAAATCTGCTAGCCTGAGTATGTTGCAAGAGGAAATACCACTGGTTACATACTGCAGTCAGGGCCAGATATTTTTACTACTGAATATGTCGTTAGCTTGTTCAGTGTCTAGAAGGTACTTGACTAATTTGCTACTACAGTTAAAACAAATTAAAAAAATGCCATAGAATATGATTTCCAGCAATCTTTCTCCTTTTCCTGTCCAATCAGCACTACCCACCAGAATTTATTTTATTTTATGTCTTTTTATTTGCTGACCAGGGTAGAACATTGATCCAGACATCTAGACCATTATCAGTGTCAATACAGGAATGCAGGGTATTCAAGAACAAAAATAATTTTTCAAAGCAAAACAAAAAAAAAGAGTTCAGACTTTAAAGGATAACAATACAGACTACTTACTATGCTGAAAAAAGTACTGTGTATATGATCGTGCACTTCTCTGCTTTTCAAGAAAAAAAAAAGTACTTATTTCACGTATAAAACCCCAGCCAATGTCTGTTCCTGAAATCATATCTGTACTGTTTATGTTCTAGCAAACTGAATATTAACCAAAAGCACCAGGATAGCTTGCTGATACAGAAAAATGACCCTTGGTATATAAACACATAACACTCACACACCTACCTCTCACTTCATCCCAGCAATCCGAACGTTCTCTGGAATTCAAATTCCCAGCAGGCGCAAAAGACAAAGACGTAAACCATCAGTCACACAGATAAAACAGGTATTTGTGACCTGTTTTCGTCTTCTGTGTCTGTGTCACTGGACGGGACGCAAAGGGCGTTCTTAAAGAGGAACACCCTTTAAAAAAAATGTTTTTTTTTAAATTAAAATACTTTTAAAATACTTTTTTTTCTTTAATTAAAATATAATGAATTTCTTGGTCAGCCGGTTCCAGGGGGGTGCAAGTGCACCCCCTTGCACCTGCCTGCGGGCACCCTTGACTGGAATTAATACCAACAGAGTTTATAGTCATTTAGAAGAAAGCTCAATTATGGCAGTAGAACAAAAGGTTAACAAAAGAAAGTCGTATGGAATGAAGTTTGTTGTTAAAGTCATAGTGGAGAAATGTAAAAAGGGGAAGAATCTAAGTATAGCATGGACAGACTACATAAAAGCATTTCACAGCACCCCACATTCATGGATAAAAGAGTGCACTGATAAACTACATCACACTGACCATGAAACAGTGGCAAACACTTTGCAGTTAAGCCATGATAAAGGGCAAATTATTCCAGGGGTAAAAATCCAAAGGGGGATATTCCAGGGTAACTCTCTGTCACCGCTGCTCTTTTTCTTTGCCCTTAACCCATTAAGCTGTCTACTTAACAGATTAGGTCATGGCTATAATTTGGCTCCCAGAAAGCAACAAAGTGTAAAGTCTTCTCATCTTCCCTTTGTGTATGATTTGAAACTGTATAGCTCATCAGATGAGGAACTGAAAACACAAATGTAAGCAGTCAAAACTTTTTCAGATGATACAAGAATGTCATTTAATCTTGATAAATTTGCAAAAGCAACCTTTAAAGCAGGAAAACTGCAGCATCAAGAAAACATCAGTTTGGGACAAGAATGTGATATAAAATAACTTGATCAAGAGGGAGTGTATAAATATTTGGAAATTGATACAAAATCAACAATAAAACATGAACAAATGTGAATAAAACTCAGTAAGGAATATTTTAGAAGACTTAAATTAATCCTGAAAACAGAGTTGACATCTAGGAACAAAGTTCAAGCTATAAACCAATTTGCTCTTCCTGTCCTAACTTACAGTTTTGGAGTGACTGACTGGTAGATAGATTAGACAGGAAAAGAAGAAGATGCTTCATCGTCATTAAATGATTTGTAAAGATCAATGTATACTAAGATTATATATTCCCTGTTCTGAAGGTGGTATGGGCCTCCTTGAAAATGATTACATGTATAGATCTGCAATCATGGGATTGCACACAGATCTGCTGACCTCACAAGACCCAAACAGTGAAAGTTTTGAAACATGAGGAGAATAAATTTAAGGTGACTTCCCTAGTTAGTCTAGCAAAAGCATATCAGTGTCAAGTGGAAATGGAAATTAAACCAGAAGTAGACAAAAATCAGGCAGCAACTGAAATGTGCTAAAAAACAAAAGAAAGAATATAAGATGAAGTATCAGATGAGAAGGCAAGAAATGTTGAAAATGCATAAATATAGTTACAAGTATAGAAAACTCCTGGAACAACCTCATGTCGATCAGGATCAAACACAGGAAGGGTTAAGGAGAGGTGAATTTAAACCAAAAGATGAAAGGTTAATATTGGTGGCCCAAGATAGTGGACTATGTACATGTTGGTTTACAAAGTCCATTGGACATGTGGGAGAAACAGACAAATGTAGGTTTTGTAAAACAGAATTGGAAACAGTTGCACACCTTGCTGCTGGTTGTGACATACTAATGGCAGAAGGACTGTATACTGAAAGGCATAATAATGTGGCAAGACTGTTGCACTGGGGATTGTGCAAACATTGTAATACTGAAGTAGCTAAAAAACACTGGAAACATGAGCCACAAAACATAATAGAAAATGATGAAGTCTACGTCATAAGGGATCACTCATTACCAACAGTTCAAAAGTTAGATGCAAGAAAGCCACATATAATGGTCCATGATAAAAGACAAAAGTAGCATTAATCATTGAAATCACTACACCCAGTGACTACAGTGTCTTGCCTACAGAGAGACACAAAGTCATAAAATATCAGGATTTGCAGGCAGAAATGAGAGCAATGTGGAAGAAAGATACCCAGCCAGTTCCAGTAGTAGTAGTAGGAGCAAATTGCAGGAGTCATTACTGGGCACATTGTGGGTGCTGCAAAGAGCACTTCTGGCTAACATAAAAGATTGAAACAATACTAATTTCATGAACTTTAATCATACTTTGACTTAGGAATGAGGTCCATTCCTGTCATGGTATTAGAAACCCAAAAGACTTAGAGAAATTAAAAAAGAGAAATAGTCACATTTTGGAGAAGTGTTTATGAAGACCCTGGGGAACATAACAAAGTTGCCAAATGGACAAAAAATTAAAAGAAATGTATAGACAGTTCTATTAATAGTGGGAGCAATGGGCCTAATCAGAAATAATCTACAGTCATATGTAGATATGCTGCCAATACATGTAACTCTAAGAACTGTAGAGGTAATTTCTGGGCACATTGCAAATGCTGCATACAGTACTTTTGGATAACATCAGCGACTGAAACAATACTAATTTCATTAACTTTAATCATGCCTTGATTTAGGAAAAGGGTCCATTCCCATCATGGTATTAGAAACCCAAAAGATTTGGAGAAATTAAAATGAGACCAGTGTAATGAAACAAGCCGTAAGAGATGCAAAGTCTGTTTTCTTTTTGGTAGCAACTGTTAATTAAGGGGATTTGCCAATATCCCTTCTTTGGGGGTATGCAAAACACATTTGAAGAGAAATATAGGCAAAGGCACCTGCATATGGAACATTTCCCCGTGTGTTTTCATATGTTTTATATTGTGAAAGTAGAAAAGAGGATTAGTAATGCAGAAGTTAAGGAAATAGAAACTGAACGTATAGATTAACTGTGAAGTGACAGATTTAGTATAGAAAATCCAATTCTGGCAATTTTACAGTGTGACAGAAGAATGAGTCCCCAAATTAAGGAGAAACAGGTGGAATGGGAAGCATCTGATCACTTGCCACATGATGATAATACTCTGGAAACTTCAGTAGAAACCAGTACAAAAGTTCAGTTAGAGTTGTACAGCAAGTGATGGAGCAGGATACAGTGGCAACTCTGATGCAGGCAATGTTGTGGAGTGATGTGGAAATGAGTTCCCATATGAAGGAGCAACAGATGATGCAGGATGTAGCTGAAGAGGATATGTTACAGGAAGATGTTCTGGAACTTTCTGTAGAATGCCAACAGGAAATAGAAAGCAAAGAACGTGCTCTCAGTTTAGAAGAAAATGATCTAATGGAAGAGTTGCTTGATTTAATAGAGATTGTTAGATATATTAACATCAATGAACAAAATGGATTACAGAAATGAGAACCAAAATGTTAGAAGTCAGATAAAACAGATGATGAACACAATAATCAAGACTATTAACAGAAATGAATGTGATATAACAGAAGTAAACAGGATATATTACTGTCCAGCTAAACTAATAACCGATAAAGTCTTACCACAAAAATACAGAGCAATAAGGGAAAGGAAGGGAAGAAATGAAATGCCATCATGGAAGCATCTAACAGAAAAAGTATATACATATAAAACAGTTAAGACAAGAAGTGGCACTGTTAGAAGAAAACAGAAGAGGGAACAGATCGACAAAACCATTTAGAAAGATGGACATGATAAAAGCAATGCATGATATCAGAACAGACCAGGAATTATCATGCACTATAACAAATAATAAACTAAAGATATCAGCAGAGACAGAAAAAACTTAGAAGATATGCAGATAAAAGTAAAAGTACAAAATAAGCAAGTCATTAATTATCCAACAGGTTTTATAGACAAGTGGGAAACAAAGCAAAAGAAATATAAACCACCAAAAAAAGACACATTTTGGAAAATATTTATGAAGACCCTGTGGAACATATCAAAGATACTGAATGGATAGAAAAATTAAAAGAAATGATAGAGTTCAAATGTATAGGATGTGAAATGGAATGAAGTGACTGCCACAGAAACTGAAACAAAATTAAGAAATGCTCCTAACTGGAAAATCCCCGGGCCAGATGCAGTAGCCAACTTCTGGCTAAAAGTATTAACATTTTTACACAAAGATGTATTCCTGAGTAAGAACTACTTATATGTGCATCCCAAACAGACACCAACCTGGTTAACAACAGGAAACATTATATTCTTCCTTAAGGGTGAACTTGCAAGCTGTAAACCAATAACTTGCCTTCCAATGATGCCTAAACTATATACTGTAATTGATGCATATAGCATTTATAGTCATTTAGAAGAAAACTCAATCATGGCAATGAAACAAAAGGGTTACAAAAGAAAGTCATATGGAACAAAGAATCATTTCTTACTAAATAAAACTATAATGGAGGATTGCAAGAAGGGGAAGAATCTAAGTACAACAAGGATAGATTACAAAAAAAGCATATGACAGCATCCCTCATTCGTGGATAAACGAGTACTTACAGGGGCATAAGATGCATCTTACATTGGTAAATTATCATCACACTGAAACAGTGGCAAGCCACTTTGCAATTAAGACATTACAAAGGGCAAATTATTATCCCAGGGATAATATTCCAGGGTGATTCTCTGTCACTGCTGTTGTTTTATCTTGCCCTTAACCCATTAAGCTGTCAACTTAACAGATTATGTCTTGGTTACAATTTGGCTCCTAGAAAATAAACTTGATTGAAGATTTCACACCTCTTTTTTGTGGATGACTTATAACGGCTTTGAAGCCATTCTGTAATTTATTATTCAGCATGAATCTGGAATAGCTTGTAAAGACAACATAATCAGGGTACAGTATACAACTGATGTACTTAATCGCTTATTCCCTTCTAATACTTTACCTTATATTAATACTTAAACTCCTATACCTACTTCTAATTAGCACAACCAAATTACCATTCCATTACTACTTCTCTATTTACAAGCTGACTGTGTCCATTAGAGACAGACATAGATGCCAAGCCAGGGATGAATTTCCTATTCCCCATCCAATTGTCAATGTTGCACTTGAATTGGATTAGGGAGGAACTCTGCTTCACATGGATGGGGAGCCTGTTCCAGAGACAGGATAGTCTGTGGGATAAATACCTGTCTCTCACAGGCAAGATTTAAGCCTTTAAAATGGCTAATTCTGATGCTGTTTGTTTTGTGGATTTGCAGGAGGTCCATCAGAGTGGGGCCTGACAATGCCCTGTATGCCAGGCATAGGTCTCCCCCCAGCAGCCTGTAGGAGACAGAATACAGGGATAGGGCCTTGAGATGGTCTACATTGGATGTTTTACTTATGGTCTGTATTCTTTTAGTGAGAAACCTCTGTGAACATTCCATTTGTTGGATGTGCATGGTTAGTTACACACCAAAGGGGACATTGTACTCAGTGATACGTCTGATGAATGTGGAATACAGTGGGACAATGACTTCCTTTGACCTAGATGCCATACCTTTCTTTATAAGTTGCATCACATAGAATGGTTTCCTCACTACTGTAGACATGTGATGGTCAAAAGCTAGATTACTATCTGTGTGTCCCTAAGTTCCTAACTACTGGATCAACTCTAGGGGTTGCATTGTCAATATGATCATTATCATGGGTGGATGACTTCCCGAAGGATACTATTATGTATTTCTTGGCATTTAGTTTTAGTCCATGGCTCTGACACCAATTAATTGTCTGTGTCAGCCCTTCCTGGAGAACATTTGTGTCAGTGTGGGATTCAAGGACAGCTCCTAATTTGCAATCATTTGAAAAGTTAGAAAGCCGGCAATTGTTGACACTGACCTTGACTTCAGAGAAGTAAATGCCAAAAAAGCGTGGTCCAAGGACAGATCCCTGAGGGACTCTACTTGCGGCTGGCCTCTTTGTAGAGGTCGACTCCCTCAAACTTCCTGGGTCTTGTCTGTGAGACAGTTGGCTATCCACCAGGTGACATATGGGTTTGTACCTAACCTTCTGAATTTGTCAAAAATGGCCATGTGGAGTATTGTGCCAAATGACTTTAACAGGTCAAAGTAGGCAGTGTGAACCATTTTGACCTCATCCATTGCTTTGATGACCTTCTCAAAGAAATCCACCAGGTAGAGTAGGTATGACCTGCTCTCATACCTCTCAGCCTCGTAGAGGAATAAATCTGGACAAAGCCATAAATAAAAGGGGGATGAAGGCCTAAAAATAGAGGCATTTTTAAATATTGCTCTTACAAACTTATAAAGTTAAGAGAATAACAGGTTTTGCATTAGTATTAATTTTCTGAAGGGTATGAAGTCTGAAACTCAAATTTCTGTCAATATTTTCTAACTTCAGTCTTTACAAATTTGCTACTAATTTGTCAGAAAAACACAATTTTATGAAAAACAGAGCAAAATATGAGGCAAAAAACTCTAGAGCTGAGAGGAATGCCTGCTCTTGATGAATCCAAACTGGGTTGGGTCCAGTACCTAGAGATTTTCTATATCATTATTGATCATTTCCATGATAATTCTTTCAATGACTTTGCATATAAGGCTACTGAGACTTATGGTCTGTAGTTTCCAGGGTCAGTAGATGGCCCACCTTTGTGCAGAGGGATGACTGTTGCCATTCTTCATTCATGTGGCATGAAGCCTGTTTCGAGGCTACAGTTAAACAGCAATTCCAGACTGCCTGATAGGTCATGTTTCATGCTATTTAGAAGGCATCCTGGGATATTATCTGGGCCCATTAATGCAGTGTTCTTGGCCTTAGAGAGAGCATTGTTTACCTGTTCCTTAGTGACAGCAGGGGAAGTTATATTTGATGGTATTTTCTGAGGGAAGGTTGAAGGGGGAAGATAGAGGTAACATTGGTGCTGAATTTGTCAGCTTGTAGGTTTGTTATATCTTCTGGCTCAGTATATGTGGCTCCATTTGCATTGAGCTCTGCAAACAATTGTGTAATGCCTTTGAGGTTGGGGGGCATAGCTAAAGAATGCCTTGTTGTTGTCCTTGGCCTGGGAGGCCAA
The DNA here is from genome assembly GCF_019279795.1 of Protopterus annectens. Classification (NCBI taxonomy): domain Eukaryota; kingdom Metazoa; phylum Chordata; order Ceratodontiformes; family Protopteridae; genus Protopterus; species Protopterus annectens. The sequence goes on along the minus strand of NC_056746.1, from coordinate 736,977,220 downwards.
ATTTACCTCAAATTTGGCCTTGGTAGACTTTATTTGTCCACCCTGGGGATCACTGCCATGGCTCTACTTGATAGAGGTACTGGGGATTAACATCGGGCAGCACGATCCCAGGGCACTTCTATGGGCTAGGCTCATAAAGGCTCCAGGGCCATTAGGCTAGTATACACCTATGAACCTATGAACTTTTTTGTCTAGTTTGATGAGAGTGCTTTTATCCTGGTGGGTGTGGCACCTCTTAAATTTTGCAGTGATTTTCTTCCTTCTGTTATACAGCCTATTGATTTTTGTGATTCCACCAGAGTGGCTTATTTTTTGAGTTAGTTCTGTACTTCTTCCTGGTGAGTACAGCTGCCTCTATGTATCTATTAGCATGCCTGTATAGGGTTTCTGTGAACAGTTCTGCGTAGGCAGTAGTGTTCTCAGGGTATATGTGGCTCTACTTGATAGAGTCATTGGGAACTAACGTCGGGCAGCACAAAGGTGTATACTATACTTCAAAGGGTTAGGAGGGTGGCCTAATGGTTAAGGTGTTTGTCTTACAAACACAAGGTGCAGCGTTTATGTCTCATAAGGGATAATTGGCTAGCTTACAATGGCTCATAAGGGCAGTTAGCCTAGAGATAATCTATGAATCTGTGGAAGCTGAAAAATTTCCCAGATTATCACTTAATAGTAGGATGTTAGCCTTAGAGTAGTTCTTGAATATTCCAGTGTTAGTAGGGGTCCAAGTTTTATTTTTACTTCAAATGACACCGTTTTGCAGTCTGACCTTACCAGGAGAGACATTACACTAGAGGGTTGTCAAAGGAAAAAACTTCAAAGACCAATACACGTAAGGTTCAGTTAAGGCATTTTTTATTGACTTGCAGCAAGGAGACAAAAACATGCAAATACAAGGATTTGTCTAACTACTAACAGGAAGTATGCTTATTCTTATACTATTTTACAAGACATGGCCTTCTAAGCTAATGTAATCAAACACAACTTTTAGCATTGTTCTTTAGCAGATGTTGCTTAGATTTTCTGCTGACATGACTAGATTTGTGAGAAACTTTTGAGAAAAACAACCTGACCTTGGTGACCATTAATCCATTTACAAGCGTCTATTGTACAGTGTTACATTTCAAGGTACTCTCCTAACTCAGATACAAGCAAATGCTGATTGCAGTTCATATTTTCAAGCAGGCTTTGTACTAATTATCTATAACTTCTACAGCTGTGTATTTTCTCACAGCACAGCGGAACTTCTTGTCTAAGTTTCATACAAGTAGTATTGTTCTATTCATTATTTTCCTAATGTAAGCAGAAATCACCTGCTTCTCAGTAAATTTCCAAGGCAGAAGCAAGATTTTAGCTAACAATACAAGGTCAGAAAGCAACTGCAGTTTTTACACATTTATGCAGTATGAAATAGAATAAATGTGTTAACTCTTTTCAAGCTCTAAATGCACTAAGCATATTGCTAATACACACATTAATACATATTTTTTTAACAAGGGTGTGCAGCACTCTCCCATATTTGTGAGGAACAATCCAGTATGGTTGCACCCCTGGTTGGTCTATTGACACTATGGGAGTTTGTGTTTACAAAATCCAGGAATCTTTGTGCCTGTACATTTGGTGTCAATAGGATTCCCAATTAATAGTGAGATAATTAAAGTCACCCATGAATATGGTATTGGGTTGGATGGTGAGTGTTTTTTTATAAGTTTAAATACATGGTATACATTTCCTGTGTCATAGAAGGGGACCTATAGCTTGCAAGGAAGTGGCATTAGATTTTGCCTATGATGATTTGAACATGGAGTAGCTCAAGTGCATTGTCCTGTTTGACTAGACCTGATGTATATTTATTTTTTATGTAAATTGAGATACCTCCAACTTTAGTCCCTGCCTGTGAAGTAGCTGGCCTAAATGTGTGAAAGGCATTATAACCTTACACTATTGGTGTGCTTTCCATGGCTTTAAACCATGTGTCAGTTACCGCACAGATGTCAACATTCTCTAGGGTGAAGAGAGCTTCTAGGGAGTGGAGTTTATGTTTAGACTCCTAGCACTGAGCAGTAATACTGTTAGATTTTCCTGGTTTTGATGTACTATGTTGGAAGTACTTTCAGTTTGGCATTGCCTAAAAAAGGCATTATAGGGGAAGACAATGTTTTAGCTAATATTGGAAAGCCTAGAGGGGAAAGGTGCAGACCATCCCTGGCAAAGCAGTGTGGTGTGTTGACCATCTCCTTCCTTGCTGACAAATATTGTACCACCTTAGATGACACCAGAAACAAAACCAAGTAAGTTATCTTCTGTTTGTATTGTGGCATTATCCTTGGAAAAGGTAAAGTGATGCTCAGTGCTAAGCTCATACCAACCTGGGACATATATTCTGAGAGCTCCATGATGTCTCTCTTCATATAGTCAAGAGAGGTATGTATCAAGTCATTTTCACCCACATGGACCACTACTGAGTCATATTGGTACTTGTGGTCCAATGACCTGAGGGCATGTGTAATGTGGCAGATCCTGGCCCCTGATAAGCAAATGACCCTGACTCTCTCCTTACTTAGCCTGTTGAGAGGAACATCAGTGTGTCTCATGAGGGAATTCTCCAATGACCAGAATGTTGGATTGTGTGGTAGCTTGCCTTATGGGCTTAGAAGTAGAGGCTCCATGAGATATAGCTGTATATGTTAATGTGGGTGTTGTTTTGAAAGAGTGCATTCAGGGCGGCTGAGATGTATTTGTTATGTGTGCTTTGTCTATTTGTCTAAGAGAACTTTCTGGTTTAAGAAGGTTACATTTAAGTGCCTCAGCATATGTAGGTCTATACGTCTGCTTTGAATTGTGTGTGATGGGTGCAGTGTGTGTACTACTGACAGCCTAACTGACATTAGGAGTAGTTTTATGTGAGTGCTTTGCCTTCAGTGACATTGTGTAAATACATCTCTCACATACCATATAAGTTTGTGAATTTCTACATTGCTTCAGGATGCCCATATCCACCAAACTGGTAATGGAGGTAGTGGAAAAGTTCATATTCATAGAAAGAGACCCTATTTTATTGATTAGAATGTTGGTGTGAGACTATAAAACAATGTAAGAAGTATCAGGTTTGCAACTCAGGGGACAGTGATTGTCACTGCAAACAAGTTGTCCTGTGTGCAACTAGGTACTGGTGAAATTTAAATTGTGCTTTTACAGGAAAAAATGTCACTCAAGGTGTCTGTGTCTATACAGGGCACTGCCAAACACTTGAGAGGAAACTAATAAGCAGACCTTGAAAATTTAAGGATGAAGTATTTTGGCAGATATTCTGAAGTTAGAAACAAATCAAGCAGTACTTACTTAAAACAAAGAACTAACTTGTCAGGAATGATGAAAAGAATGGAGTCTCATGAATGGCTAGTGCTTGGTGCCAGTCTCACAACTGCTTCACTCTGCTGGGATACAATGCTCCTTTGTTTCTTCTCTCACCAGAAGCAAAACATTAGCTTCAATCCCAAGATGAGAAGCAAGCCACAGCCTGTTTGGCGATCTACAGTCTTATCTTAGATGAGGCAAGGTTCTGTAGGCTCATTGTAGCCTTTTTGTAGTAGATGACTTGAATAGCAGCCAGTCCAGTGAGCAACAGCAAGCACAGACACTCACTGGCCAACCAGAAACCATCAGGGATGAATGCACTCTGCTCCTTCTCTCTCCAGGTGCATAATCTAAGCAGAAATTCCAGGATGTCACCTATGAAGCAGTTATTAGGCTTTCTGGTGATCAGCAGTCTCCATGAAATAATGTTCCTGTGCTCCTTCTCTCACCAGCAGAAAACAGAAGCAATAATTCCAGGATGACTACTGAGTAGCAAATTATGGGCTCTCTAGTGATTGGTGGTCTTACAATATATGTTGCAGATTTTAAAGGTACAACGAAAAAAATGGGTCCTAAGCACTGCAGTGTGTACTAAACAATTAGATATGAAAGAGGGGGTAACTTAACCTTTAGCTGTATAAGTGGAAAGCCACTAATTTAAAAAAAGCAAGATAGATTGAAAGGGGATAGGCACTTTGTATTCTGGTTCTAAGGAATACAGTGGGAAGGCAAATAAATTTAAATAGTTGAAGGGGAGTGATTTCACAAAATGATAATTTTGTGCTTACTCACAACAGCCAATGAAAGGGGAGAGGGAAGGAAATATGTGGCCAAATTAGCATAAGGGGTAGGCAACTAGCAAGAAAGTTAAGTTTAAGAACCAATAGCACCAGGGTGGGAGAGTGGGAAAAATGTATGTGTGACTTACAAGAGGCACAGCTGTAGTCTCTATCCTAGATTTAATAAGCAATTAAAAGCAAACCACAAGTAAAACACAGTGTAAAGAAAACAAATCATAATATACAAAATAGAAGAAGGCAATACAATAATACAAAATACAAGAAAGCAAAAGCAAACTAAACTTTCCCTCACAGCAAGTTGTGGCAGAGCCTGGATGAGCTTTTCCAGTAAAGCTTTGAAATGTTTGATTTTACTCCTTAAATAGAACCTTTAGTTCCTAGCTCCAGCCTCATTTCACAGATAACTAACCTCAATTGACCTGTTCTAACTTCTGTTTGACTCCTTAATTGACCTGTTTTAATTTATGTGTAACTCACAAGAGACAGAGAAATATTGCCCATTGCACCTTCCCAGTAAATAAATGCCAAGAAATAAACAAACAAATAAATAAAATTAAACAAATAAATAAGATCCCAAATAAAATAATTTATAAAAAGAGAAAAGAGAGAGGTCTCAGCACAGATCCTTGAGGTACCACTTTGCAGGCTTGCAGGTTATGCACTTAACACATGAATTGTCTTGTCCGAGGAAGGAGAAGAGAGAGCTGGAAAAAATACTTATGGACATCAGAAGAGAAACCTATTCCTGGAAATATGAGAAATAGTGAAGGCTTGTCAGTGGTATTAAATGCTTTCCTAAGATCTAAAAACATTGTATGAAAATTTTGCCACATTCCATATTTTAATATAATCAATAAGAAAGTAGAATGCTTTCTTCAGATGAAGATTGTACCAGAAATGTTGTCATGTTCCATATTTAATAGAAATAATCAATAGTAAAGTAGATAGGTATGACGGTACTATAGTTTGGTTAACATTCATGCTGTCTACCAGCAAAAATGTCATATTTTAAAACATACTGTAGTATTTGTTCACATACACCCCAGGATTCACTAATCTTCCATGTAAGACTAAGTTAGTCTTACATGGAAGAGCCAGTCTAAAAGTAAGACTGCAGTGCACCATGCATATTAATGAGGGTGCGCTGCCTCAACTTTAAAACTAACATGGAGCATGGACGAGTGTAGGGGGCGTGTCGGACTGCCGATCAGTCCAAAAGTCCACGCCCCTGCAAGTTTGAAACTCGGGAAATGTCTAGTTACATGAGCGAGTCCGCTCACATGTGTACATTCTAACACTACACTCCCCCATATATCAAACCCCGTACAAATATAAAAAGTAAAAGAAATGTTTTTTTTTTTCATTTCTGATATAGCTGCCCGTATTTGCGCATGTTTGCGCGGGTTTGCCCATTGCTTAGCTACAGTTAGCAGTTTAGATACCGAAGAGGATGATAAGAAAAATATATGCAAATTAAGCGCAATAGCGATAGCGTAGTGGTTAGAGCCTTCGCACAAAGAGGAGGCATTCCCTGTTCAAGTCCCACCACTACACTTTTCATTTTCTGTTGGAAATCTGTATACAAAAATATTTCCTGACATGTATTATTTAAAGTTTTGTAAAAAGCATTGAAATGTTATATTCAGTAGTGAACGAATTTTATATATAGAAGAGGGGCCTCTTCTTTTAACTATCTTCACAAATGACCTGTATAAGGCCATCCCTGAAGCCACCTGCATTCAATACGCAGATGACTCGACATTAGTCTGTGCTGATACATCCCCTGATAACCTACTATCCAAAACTCAATCTTGCTTTATATCAGTAGAAAATTGGCTTTTAGGACGTAAACTGATCCTGAATCCAAACAAAACAAAACTACTACTTTTCCATCCCACGCAAAAGACCACACCTCTATCCTTTTCTATCTATTCCAAAAATGGGACAATCATCTCCCCAGACCCTTATACCAAACTATTAGGAGTCTCCATAGATAACAAACTCAAATTTGATATTCATATCAATCAGACCATCAAGACCATTAACAAAAAACTCGGGTCACTATACCGGATCAAATCCTTTCTAACTCCAATAGCAAAAGTGACCTTGGCCCGCTCACATCTTCTCTCTACCCTCCTGTATGCCTCTCCTATGCTCACTAACCTCAACACATCTGAACTAAACAAACTAGCCCGCTGCTATAATCAGATTGCTAGATTTGCTACAGGAATGCCGTACAGAACACACCACTGTACTAACCTAAGAAACCTAGATTGGATTGAATACCCTAACCTTCTAAAACAGACCCAACTTATCGAAGTATTTAAAATCCTGCACCAACCTGACAAAACTCCAGCTCTGAAAAACTTAATCAAACCCTACAATAATCTCTGTAGTTTGCGTTCCTCCAATAAACTACTAGTTCAAACAGTCAAAGCCAACAATGTAGGGGGCGACTCACTCTTTACCAATGCCATTGGTAAAATATGGAATTCCCTCCCTCCTAGCCTCTCCTGTATTACCTCTTTATATCTGTTCAAAAAAAAGTTACATCACCATCTAAAGTCAAATTGGCTCTGTCAGTGCTCTAATCCTGACTAATCTTTTCTCCAACTTGTATAGATCTTTTCCTTTATGCATCCCCTCTTTATTACTTTCTCCACTCTCCTCTTAACTAAAGCTAACTGCCTAGTGGGAGAATTAGTATGCTGGAATCTGTGTTAATATTTTGTAAACTCAATATTGTATATGTTTATAATATTTTACACTTTACTTTATATGTTTATTATAATTTATACTACACTGTATCTCTGTTGCATGAGAGAAATTATGTTTTTTTTTGCTTTTTTTCTTTGTATTATCTTAATGTATTAATTACTGTCACTGTGGAGCTTTTCTCCCTGGGCCTCCGCTGAAAATGGACATGAAATCCAGACGGACTATCCCGGTCAACAAATGTAAAATAAAAATAAATAAAATAAATAAAACATATATATATATATATATATATATATATATATATATATATATATATATATATAGGAAGGTGAAATGATTATGCATACTGATGCATGAGTAACTTATTTTAAGCAATGTAAAGCACTGCTAAGCATATTTTACCAGTATTGAGCATATTTATATTTAATTGCTCATAGGTGAGCACTGCGCAAACTAGCGCAATGTCTTTGCGCGGAGCTGCGCATCGCGCAAACTAGCGCAAACAAAACATGATTGCGCGCAGCTGCGCACCACGCTAACCAGTGCAACGTCGGGCAACGTCGAGCAACATCGAGCAATGTCAGGCAACGTCGAGCAACGCTGAGCAAAGTCGGGCAAAGTTGAGCAAAGTCAGCTAAACACGGCCACACCTCCTTTACTGTACCTTAACCATTCAGGTCTGGCCAGTAGGAAAATAAAAAACAATGACAGGGCTCGAACTCAGGATACTGTGCACTATAGTCATAGTACATAACCACTAAGCCATGACAGCATTTCATAGCCACGCACTTTCAACAGACACATATCTATCAAAGGAATATTAAACATTGCTAACATCAGCTAAGCAGATTTGCCTACAGCTGAGTTTTTTCAAAACTGGCCAATCACAAATAAGTGCAGGAAATGAGGCATATTTAAGCTCCACAGGTGGGAATACTAACCATAATTGGTTGTAATTCCCTTCTGCAGTCAGCAAGGCTGGTGATGGAGAAGGCACTCGATTTCGAGTGCAACGTTGGGGCATTGAGGAGATCAAAGTAATGGTTTGGCTCCTTGTCCACAATCATGAGGAAATACTCCTGTGTGGCCAGTACCAGGGCACCCAATACAAAACAGAGGCCTGGAACTGTCTAGCTCGTGATCTCACCAGTGCCACTGGCATTCCTCAGACTGGTGAGCATGTCAGGCACCATTACTCTGACCTGAAGTGATGTAAGGAGGATCAACTGAACCAGTGGATCCAGGAGGCCCGTGGGATGGAAAATGCCCCACTACTGAGTAAGTAACCATTGTATTAAGTATTTAAGAATTGCTATTCTTGTCTATTCTATGGATAGGTATGTCTCATTATCACTGCATTTACTTCACAGCTGCATGTGTCCAGGCTATGAATCAGCAAGCCCATGAAGATAGGCTGCAAAGGCTGCATCACCAGGCAGGTTCGTAATTATTCTGCATGTACTGTTATATAAAATAAATGAGAGAGCCTTCAAAAAGTGTTTTAACCCAATAAATAAAGGTGTAATACTTCTTTAATAAAGGTATAATTCCTGGAATGCGTCTGTGTGATTTTCTTTGATATGTTGTTGTACTGTTGCATTTTAGAAATAGTACTGTTGTATTAAGCAGTGTTAGTTAATCCACACTTGGGTAAGCCCATATAAAGTGGATGAAGGGAGTGCCAGTAGCTTTTATGCATATTCATAGCCCTTAACTGTTGGTTCATGCCCAGCATGTACAGGTTAATCTGGCACATGAGTAGCTTGGTATTGTGTTCCCCAGAAATGTCAGTGTGCTGCCAGAAATGTAGGGAGCTGTTAACATATAACTGATAATTTCACATGAACATATCTAGATAATTATATGAAAGTAGAGCTGTCAGTGTACCATCTCAACAGTAGTGTGTGTGAGCAACTCTCAAAATATATAGCAGTAATATCTGCATCCTGGACAGTTTGTATGTCAGATACAGCTCATGTATATAATGAACTAGCAAAATCCAATTGCACAATAGAAGGACATTGGGTAGTGTAATAATACATGTAAGGGACATATAAATGCAGTTAATAGGAATGAAGTGTAAACTAGAAGGATATATAAGTTGTTAATTGAGCTATCTTTTCCACCCTATTGTATGTGCATAAAAAATGAAATTCCACACCTCAATGGGTATGTCTAATCTCAAAACATTTGTTGGGACATATGTCCTATTGGTTTATAAATATTTGCATTCATTTCTATGCATGTGCCCTGTTCAAATACCACAATATTGGTGGCCTGTTGCCATCAATTAAACCTGCATGCTGTTGTAATGTCCACTATTGTTCTATATATGCATGTGTTATGCTTGCTTTTCAACTGTTGAAACTCTGGTGTGTTGGGTTAATGGGAATACTTCTGCATGCTGTTATAACTAACTGGGAATGCTGTTGACTGTTACTAACCCATAAATGTATTAAATTCTCCAAAACATAGTTCGTATGGGAAGGCCGGTCCCAACGGACCCACCTGTCCCACCTCAGCTGTCCATGGCACCTGGCACCAGCAGGTCCGGTGCCCAGCCTGGGACCTCCTCCTCCGTTGGCCCTGTGCCACCTTCAGGTGGAAGCACTGCAGGGGATGGGGCTCAGCCCCCCCATGCAAGTGTGGGCAGAGGAGGGCCACCTATCACCCTTCAAACGGTCCGGGCTGTGGTGCGTAGAGAGATTGAGCGTTCTGTAGCAGAACCTCTATGCCAGCTTGAGGCACGAGTGGCGCAACTCCTGGGTCAGCCTGCCCCTCCTACACAGCCCCCAGCACAGCCACCCTCTGGGCTGTGAAGGTGCAGTGGTGACTGCACATGGATGGGGATCTCAGTTCCACTGTTGCCATCTGTGGGCTCATGGGCTTGCGATTTCCAAACATCCCTCCCCATCAATGGTGTTCACCCACCACATGTCATATTCTGCCCCTGTATGCATCTTGTTTGTCTTGTCTGTTTACCTCCCCAACCTACCTCCTCAAATATACCTACTTCCCCTACCCCACATTCCACTCTCACCTGAAAAAAAAGGGCAATCTGCTCCCCCCAAAAAATTATGCCCCATACATAGCTGCCCATTTTGTACACATGTCCCCTGGACACATAAAATGTAATTTACTTGGCATTACAACATACTTTGTTGTCCTTACCCCTCTCTCAGGGGTTGAAGGTTTCATATTTACCTCCAAATTTATTCAATATGCACAGCTGTTGCTCTTAAAGAAATGGGCAGCTATGGACCTTCCCTACACCTGTACTGCACATCCCGAGCTATTTTCCCTACTGTCTTTCCCTCTTTATGCCCCTTTTTCACCACTTTCCTATCTCCCCATTTTTCTTTTCTTTCAAAGAAATGAGCACGGGGGTTAGCGGGAGTAAGCACTATTAAGCAGTAGTTAGTGGGTTTGCACGAGTGTGTGCTTGTTTGCGCTTAGCTAAGCATCACGCAAACCCGCTTACAACTGCTTAAAAGTGCCTTAGTCACTCTGTATGTAAGGGCCCTTGCTCTGCTCAGCAGCAAAATAAAACACCTCTGTCAGTCTTTAACCCCAGACCTTGTACACACTACACTGCATGAAGTACCACTAAGCCAAGGTAGATATACAACTAGTTGGTGCTGAAATAAATATATCATGCATCAGAACAAGTGAATGTAAATGAAAAAATAGGAATGCCATACCACACAACTTGTTCTGTGGATCTTAACCAACAGTTGTTGTGGGATTACATTACATGCCTGTGATAAGAGAAGCAGCAATTCTAGCAGGAAATAATGTTACTCCATGACGTTACTACCCCCACACAGTATCATAGCAAGACAAACACTGGCATATCTGTTTAGGACAGAGGCCATACCTCCAAACTGTCCCTAATTTTCAGGGATGTCCCTAATTTTGAAACAAACTTTAGCTCTATCCCTCTGAATCCCTCCGAAAACTGCTGACTTTGGCTAGAAAGGTGGTGAATTACACGTAATGAGTAATGACAATAATTAAGAGTTAGATACTTCTTTTACTTCAGAAAAGGTGTATTAATCCATATGCTCTGGTTCTCTCAAAGTCTCAACTTAATGGCACTAATATTTTAAAGGTGTCCTTGACTTTTTCTCTACTTTTCCCTGAGTCTGTTCAAATATGTACCTGAGTGTTTAAGAGGTCTGGCAGAATCAGAAACACAGAGGCATATCAGCCTTTCTGCTGTTACACACTGCAAATAGCTTTGGAAGGGGTTCCGGAAGCATACCCTTATGTAGGAATACAACACTGAAATACAAAAGGATGCAGCCATGTACTGGCAGCAACCAACTGTAACAATGCCATTGCTCTAGTGCTGAAAAGACCTGTGTGGTGCACAGATAAAGAATAACAGGCTAATCTCTGGCTACCTTGTGGACAGGTCCACAGTTGGGAGTTACGCAGACAGACTACTTGTCTTGATAAACTAACATGTACACAGCAACCCTGTAAGTCCAGCAAGATAACATTCACACAATAATGCATACGCTCTCTGTACTTCTGCACCCCTACCCAAATGTACAATATACCTGTGTGTGCAGGGTCTACCAAGGATGTAGGTAAGCATACTCACAGTACTGAAATGTGTCCAGTTTTCTTGAGCAGCTTGTGCTAATGTCAACACTAAAAAAGCACAAATGGTTTGAACTGAGTAAATGAATATTCACAGTATAGCAGTTCACAAACAATTATTGTGCCAAATGAATGCATCTCAATAACTAGCTTTGTATGGCAGTTAATTGCAAAATTTGAAAAGAAAGTACATCCTCCCATGTATCTTGGGTTAGCATTTTGAGGGGTGAGTACATTTCTACACTGACAAGTGTGTACTGAAAGCAGCAACATTTAGGTCTGAGTACAAAATGTAAATCACTGGCTACACCCATGGCTTCTGATATAAGAATTATACCAACCTTCTGTCTTAAACAATGATGTCCACAGCAAACAAGGAAGATCTTCATATTGGAAAGCTGAAAGGGCCACGCCTACATGAGTTAGCAATTTATAGTACTGGGTTGCTATGACAGTGATTACTGCAATTACTACACAGCAGGCTGCATGCAATTAGCAAGTGGTGGCCACTAACTGGTGCAGAGGCCATCACATGCTCATGTGCAAATACCTACAAAAGCAGGCTGTAATTGCTGCCAACAAACTCAATCACTCTATTGCAGAGACTGACAGAGAGAGAGAGAGAGAGAGAGACAGAGAGAGTGAGAGAGAGAGAGAGACAGAAAAAAGGAAAAAGAAAAATAAATAATACCAAATCATACAAAGGAAAGGTATGTGACACATATGTATTTACTGGCATGTAGTAGATGTTTTTGAAGAGTAGTCTACATAATGTGAACCATTCATATGTGGCAGCAGTACTTATCTATGCACAGATGTCCTGCTTAACTACTGCTATGGACAATAAAATGTGTACCTGTGGGCAGTGGGACATACCTGTGAAATGTGTAGCTCAGCATTAAATGTCAAAGATCTGATCCATGTTATCTGTGTTCTGTACAGTAGTGTGGCCAATGGCTGTTGGGGGGATTAGCACTGCCATTATATAAACATGGGTTTGACAGAGGAATGCATGCATGATAGTCATATTAAAGTGTAGCTTAGCATTGGCAACTGCTGTAGCAGTCTAGTATGCTTATCTAGCATTTGCAGCTATATATACCCCCTCTAATGTTAGTGTGTGTTCACAAGTGACACCCGTTTGTGTTGCAGCAAGGCCCAACAGTTCAGCTGTGAGGTCCAGGGACTTACAACAGTGTGGACCTTGTGTGTGTATGCCACACATGTGGAGAAATATATATGTGTCATTTATATTCATATCTGTATATGTGCATAGAGCAGGGGACATATTACAACTGTTTGTGAAGGGTGGAGATATATATGTTGGTGAAAGTTAGTATGCACATATTTGTATGTAGGTTTTAGTGTATGACAAACAAGACAGCATACAGTGCTGGTATATGACATGTGGTTGTTAAACAGTGTAGGTGGTTTGTTCAGTTTGCAATGTTGAAGCCAGTGAGGCCTGCTAAAGTTACCTGGGCTGTGAACACTTTCAATGCATTTATCACAAGACTGTGCAATATTATTACATTACTGTGCACCTCACATCCTTTGTATAATTGATATTCCCACTATGAAAGGTGAAATGTATATGCCTACATATATATGTATATGTACACCAATGGATGTGTATATGTGTATATATATATATATATATATATATATATAGAGAGAGAGAGAGAGAGAGGAGTCATATATACTCATACACACCTACATCTACTTGTTGCAATAGACTCTCTGTACTGTTGACTGACTGTGATGGTTAATGTGTTTGTGAATACGTCAAAGATATGTATTTGTGGGATAGCTTAGTGGGAAACTGTTTATGTCATGGTATTATGGGTCCTTGCTTTGATCCCAGCAAAAGCTGTGTATTCTGTTGCTAGGCAGAAAAAGTGCTATGGCATACAGTGTGATTAAGTCCCTTGGTTTTAATTGGGGTATGTCATTGGAGGCTAAAGCACTACATCTATGATTATTGATTGGTATTGATATTGAATCCAAATCCTGATCCTGTGTGTACTGTAGTACTACTTGAAGCTCTGGGCCTGTACAGCAAAGTATGGTGTATGTCCACATTGCTTGCATCTACTGTTTTGTGTGGTCCCTGTATCCATCACAGATTAAGGTTTTGTAAGTACTGACACACAGTACTGTATAGTACACATGTAAAGCTTATCTGGGTTGCCATACCTTTGTGTCCTGTAATTATGTCTGATGTGTGTATGGGTATGCCTGTAACATGTCCTCTAGGCTCCTGCCCTGACTCTCCCCTACAAACAGCTAACGCATTCAATAACTTCTTTACTTCAACAATACTTAAACTGGCCAACCAACAAAGCCCTGACCCCTCTTTACTAGGTAATACTAACTGCACTCCACCTCTATTTCAACTTAAACCCATACCTACTTCCTATATTCTTAATTTACTTCAGAAACTCAAACCCTCAACCCCCTCAGCTGACAAATTGCCAGCAGAATATCTCCAGCTAGGTGCTAAAGCTATTGCCTACCCTATCTCTATTCTAATCAACAGAACCATAAAAGAAAGTACTATACCCTCACTCTGGAAAATGTCTCACATCATCCCTCTCTGCAAAGGGCGATTCATTTGTGTATTAACTACCGCCCTATAGCACTGCTATCTCCTATTGCTAAAATAATGGAGAAATGCATCCACAAACAGCTTTTAAATCACCTCCTATCTAATAACCTTTAGCTACTTGCCAACATGGCTTTCGTCCCTACCATAGCACCACAACAGCCTTATTATCCTTCATAGACTCCATTAATATAAACCGAATAACAATCTTCTTTCATCTGCATTCTTTGTAGACCTGTCAAAGCCTTTGACATGGTGAATCACCAACTCCTCCTACATTGTTTAAAATCTCTCTCTCTCAATAATCTTGCTTTAAGCTGGTTTACTTCCTATCTTCAGAATCGGAAGCAAGCTGTTTTATGGAACAACAATCTTTCGAACTTCTCCCTACCACTTTAGGAGTACCTCAGGGCTCCATCTTAGGTCCTCTTTTATTTTCCATCTTTATTAATGACCTGTATCTAGCCACCCCACTAACTACTTGCATTCAGTACGCCCGATGACACCACCATCATCTGCTCTGCCACAACCCAAGCTGACCTCCACTCACTTACTCAAAAACTTTTACCACCATAGAACAATGGTTCTCCACTCACTGCCTTATCTTAAACCCTTAGCAATCTAAACTTTTCCTCTTCTAACCCTCACACCTGGTCCCCTCTATTAGGTTCACACTTACTTCTAACAATGGCACCCTTATCTCTCCTGACCAAACAACCAAACTTCTAGGAGTTACTATCGACAACCTACTAAAATTTGATTTTCATTTCCACTCTATCATAAAAGCAACTAACAAAAATTAGGTTCTCTCTACAGAATCAAATCTTTCTTAACTCCTGAAGCAAGAACTACCATAGCCAGAACTTATCTTATCTCTACTCTACTATATGCATCCCCATATATACTAATCTTTCTAAACATAACATCAATAGGCTTACAACAGCCTATAACAACATTGCCAAATTTGCCACTGCCTCTCCATATAAAACACATCACTGCCTGAACCTCCTTAACCTAGGGTGGCTGGAGTTACCTCACCTAATTCAATACTATCAGCTTACAACTGCCCATAAAGCCCTTCACCACCCAGAAAAGATACCAATGCTCTCCATCTGATAAAACCCTATAACAACCTAAAAACCCTATGCTCTTCCAATAAAATACTGATTCAAACCTCTCTATCAAAGAATACAGCAGGTGACTCTATATTTTCCAACTCAGTTGGTAAAATTTGGAATCAACTTCCTACTGACCTCTTAGCCCAAACTTCTATCACACTATTTAAAACTCAACTGAAACATTTTCTAACCAATCACTGGCTTTGCTCTTGCAATAACCCTAGCTGATCACGTACTCCTACCTTCTCCTGCACCCTTTGCACTGTCTCCCAACTCTATTTCTCCGTTTATTTTTCATCTCTACCTGAGAAATTGACTCTCTCAACTTCAAACTAAAATTTTCTAGTAACTCTATCTTTTGCTTTTAAACTACTTAATTATTTCTGTCTCACATTTTATATACCTGTACTGAAGAAATTTGATAGTCTCTGTTTTCACCTTTTGAACTTACTGAAAATATAGCCTAAATGCCTGTTTTAGTTGAGTCTTAAATTCCCTATGTAATTATGAATGCCTGTTTTAGTTGAATCTCAAATTACCTTTGTACTTTGACCTGTACTGTAGAAATTTGATAGTCTCTGTATTCACCTTTTTGAACTTACTGAAAGGAAAGCCTATATGCCTGTTTTACTTGTGTCTTAATTCCCAATGTAATTTTAAATCCCTGTTTTAGTTGCGTCTTAAATTACCTATGTACTTTGAATGTATTTTTTGTTATTATGCATTAGATAGTGGAGCTTTTCTCCTCGGGCCTCCACTGAAAATGGACATGTATCCAGTTGGACTAGCCCGGTTAACAAATGTAAAATAAAATAAATAAAATAAAATATGTGTGGTAAAACATATAACTGCGTATCTAGCAACATTTATAGTGGACTACAGCAGTATGCGACCTATATTCCCAATTGTGCACATATTTTGGCCACGGGTTTGCCATTAACAAATTGTGTGGTATAATAGTAATACAGTTACTGGACCTTGCACTCATTGTGATGGATGACATATTTCTTTACACATCAGCTTGATGTATATCTGCTGTGGCTAGGTGGTGCATTGTGTTGCATACAGTGTGCCAGGTACTCTTGTATAGTTTTATATAGTAATTGTATTTTGTTGCTGTGCAGAGCATGGTTAATTAGATAGAGTGAGCCAGGCACTTTCAAGCAGTTGTGGGGTGAGCAGTGATAAGTGGTAGTTAAAGTGTTTCACTCTCAGTTAGCTAATAGGTTGCTATATATGGCAGTTCATTGATATCTGTACTGTATAATGTTAAATGCGCCATATGACTTGCTCAGACATATTTTGTCTTTATGTCTTCCAGGGATCATGGCACATCACAGAAATCCCAGCTATAGCAGTGCTGAAGATGAGATCATTACTAGCTGTATGATTTAGCACTACAGTCTAATGTTCTCATGAACCAGCCAGAACCAGCAGGAGCGTACTGCAATGTGGCAAGATGTTGTCCGGAGGGTAAATGAGGTAGGCCTGCATAACCGGACATATGAGCAGGTACGCCACCACTGCAGTGATATACTCAGACATGTCCGTCAGCGTGCTTCTGATGTGCGGAGACTACAGCTTGCAACAGGAAGTGGTATTAATATCCATCCCCGCTCACTAGAGTGGAGGAGCTGCTCCTGAGCCTCGTGGCACCTGCCCAACAACAGCAGCAGACATACACCATGATGGAGGTTGGAGCCACTCAGCAAGCACACATGGAGCATGCAGGTAACATGGCATATCTGTAGACTACTGTTATCTGTATTGGTAGATCACGCATATGTGAGATGTGAAGTGTGTAGTTAGAAGATGTGGAGCCTGTTGTTGTGCACTACTGATCGTTTGGAACATAATCTGTAGGCCTGTGAATGTAAACTGTTGTTCTACTGTAAGACTGCAAACACACAGTAGCAATGCCACAGTTGTGGCCACTGACAAACTGTCTCATCTCTATGTAGGTCCCTCTAAGGTGACATCAAGGCAGTGGACAGATGCTGGTGAGTGTGTTCTACATTTATTATTGTAAATAAAAAGTGCATGTCATAGTTAAGGTGTAGGCCATGTACACATGTAACACACCTACCCATAATGCATGCTGGGCATGTTTGGTGTAAGACCATGCACATCTCACTAATGTGATTAGCTGCCTCAAACACATGTAATACCCAGGCCATCTCAAACAAATGTGGCTACACTGTAGTGACCATTGGATAGGCAAAGTTGACACTCAACATGCACATAACATACACAACTATGTCATACACAGAGCATTTTAACATGCTACACATACAGGATTCACAAACCCTCTGTAAAGACACACTGCAGTATCCAAAATCTCATCCACACATTACACATAATATACCTGAGGGGTAGAGGCCTATCATGGGGCATTTAAACACTCTGCAACACACTACACATTCATGTCAGGGAATGCTCCTTATTGAACTTCTTACATACCCATGTAACAACTGGTTGTGAAATGGTGAATGTAGCCATGGTAGTACAGTTCTGGTACAGCATGATTAGTGCTGGTTTGGGAAACATTTGTAGCCTTGAGTGACCACATGATGCTTCATGATGATGGCCTATGGTACTATACCCCATCCAGTTATTGTAACCACAGTACTACACATAGCTTTCATTGCTATACACCTCAATGTTGTGTGTGTGTGCAAACATATGCACCTCTAAACAATATGCATACCAGTCACCATTTGCACAACTGACACATATATGTCTTGTGATGCTATTGAGTGGGTAGGTCATATGACACACACTGGGTATGTGTGATGTTTAAATATGCAGTTGTGTTTTAGCATGCCATGTCATGGATGACACTGGCATGTCCACAATATGATCTGCACTCACCATAACTACTGTACATTGGGCATGTGGACGAATGGTATTCCATCAATTATACATGCACCACTGATGATGTTGTGTGAATACTCATCATACATGTGCTAAAACTGTGTCCACAATTATTTGCTAAAGACACAGAGGCTGTAATCAGCATTGGTACCTATCTGACACAGAGATACACATCCAGCCATGGTATGTAGAGCTGTGAGTTATGGTGCACAGTACATTACAGTGTTTTGAATACTTGCACAGCAATGTTGTGTCCATGTATGCATTGCGTTCCAGGGGGAGGCCAATCACCTAATAACAAAACACATGCATCAAAGCCATGTATACTGTTAGTAACAAGGACTCTCTACACTTGCACTGCATGCTGTTGAGCAACACATGTCCTGCATGCTGACATGTGTGATATGACTGTTTTACTTGTGATACTGTACCCCACCATCACCTGCTATTGTGTATGTTTTGAGATTGCTGGTGTTGTGTTTGTGTGTGTCTGCTTTAGGGAGGAGTGTATTTGTGTGTGTGCATGTGTGCATGAGCATGTGCGCATGTGCGCATGTGCATGTGCATGTGTGCATGTGGTCTGACATCATGTTCAGGTCTTAAAGTGTGTTTCCTGTTTTCCTCTCACAGGTGCTGAGGTGGGGCTGATTCAGTACAGCAGGGAACCTGATGTCACTGAGACAGACAGTGATCATGAGGATAGGTGTGTTGAGACACAGGCAGGTTTGTCAGGGTCTGTTGTTGGGCCACCAATTGACAGTACACAAGTCTCCACCCCATCCATGCACACAGTCATACTGCCCGTACATCCATCATCACCATTGCCCTTAGCTGAGGGACAGTGTACGGTTGGCACTGGCCAGGACAGTGTGGTATCTATGGCACATGTATCAGGACACAGCAGCCATATCCAGATGTCTGGAATGGTACCACATAGGCAGATGCCCAGGGATTCTTGTCAGAGCACTGCTGGTCATCATGCCCCTGGCAGATGTGTCACAACTCCTTCAACCACACGCATGTTCCAGGCTGTCATGGAGGCACAGCACGAATGGAATGGTACACCAGACAGGGACTAAGGGCACAGAGGGCTCATAACACCTCTGTAAATGACAGTATCCATGACCTATCAGGTGCCATAAGTAATTACACTGAGGTCATTGATAGACGTTGGGGTGAGACATTGGATGTCCTCCACAATGTCATGTCCATGTGTCAGGACAGTGCGGGCCAGTTGAGACATTGACGTGGACGTATGTTAGCAACATCAGCAGCTGGAGGTCATGGTGGATGTCCAGCAAGTCACAGCCACTCCTGTAGTGCCAGTACCAGCCCCAGCAATGTTGAGGGGGCTGTCCATAGACTGTCCTAGAAGACAACATGCACGTGGCTCTGGCCAGTCCCAGCAGGGACCTGGATCCAGTGGACATATGTCAATCTCTTCGGATAGTACCCAGTCTGGATTAGTACCTAATACTGTCTGTAGCACCCCTGCCAGGCACAGGTTCCGTATCCATGGCCAGAGACGGTGATCTGTAAAGCCTGCCAGGTACAGTCTGTAGCTGTCCCAGAAATCCCTGTATATGGCAGCCACATGGTGGAACTGTGTGCATGCAGACACACACACACATAAACCATAAACCTAGGGCAAACACATACCTGCACACATTACATCAACAGTGGTCCATAACAGTACTCATGGCCCTCACACACATACTCACACACACATGTCGATTGTATGCCTCAGTGTAGGCCTCTGGCAAACCAACAACACACCCTGTGCATATGATGAAACCTGTGCCACCTCCTGTCATCTGTAACATTGATGCAGGAACAGGCTAACATGGTGCTGATGCACAGGGTGACTTTGATAAAGTATAGCAATGGTTGAATGTGTAGCATGTTGTCAGCAGTAAAGTGTAATGATATCCTTGAAGGTGTAGCTGAGCAGGCATGATGCATTAAAGCTGTAATTAGCAATGGTGTATTGTTTACACCAGTGTTTATTCCAATTGTGTTTTGTTTGCCCATGTGCCACTTGGCTGATGTGTGAAGTTGTGTCAGCATGTGTTATACAGTGGACAGTAAATGTGGGGTGTGTGCAGCACAGGTTTGCAGGTGTACATTTGTGAACATGGTGGAGGTGCACTGTCTGCATGTATGTGCATATTGGACACATGGGCAGGGTGACATGCCCTGTATTGGCCAGTGTTAACACTCCATAGTTTCTATTGGTGGCCAGTATGCATTGTACTACACACATTTTGGAACTTGAGTACACGTGTGTGTGTGTATGACACAGGTTGACTTTGTGCTGTGGGTGATGCTGTTGTTAGTATCTGTCATTGGTTTGCATTACTAAGGTTAACACTGTCCCAGCTGCATAATCCTGTATTAATGCACACTGTTCACCTACAGGGTTTCATGGACTGTGCTATCACAAACACAAGAAATTCTCACTTATACAGTAAAAGTGCATTAGTCTCATGGACCCGTGCCATAAACTAAATATATAATAGAAGGTGTGATTTTATACCAAAAAAGAGTTACATACCAAGAAGGGATAACCTGTCGGTCAGTATCATTGGGAAAATTCAGTCCCTCAATAAACATACAAGGCAAGCTTCAAAATATAAAATGGCAACGATTCCAAAGACATCACTAAATCTTCCTTTACTGTTGTTCATAATCTACAAGGGAAATCTCAGATTGGGTCACAGTTACTGTAAATGGTCACAAAGTACACTTATCTGACTGACATTACCAATTCCTTGTCAGACAGTTTGAATGCGGATTTCACCACCCTGTTGATATACAAGGGCCACATTTCCAGACCTGCAGAATGTAATACCTGATGACTCACAGACACTCTAGTTAAAACATCTCTTTAACAAGGTCCACACCACAGTGGCAATGGTACTGGACAGTGTCCCTGGCTGTGTCATACACAAGCTAACATATGAAGTCACCACTCACCTAAATGCTCTGTCCAGATGGAGCCTCTATAGAGGTTACATACATGTGGAATGATGTACGGTAATGGTGTTCACAGTCCACAAGGGTTGAGCTACAATATCTTCTTCTCCTTTCGGATGCTCCCATTAGGGGTCGCCACAGTACATCATCTGTTTCAATGTCTTCCTGCCCTCTGCGTCTTGCACTGTCACACCATTCACCTGCATGTACTCTCTCCCCACAGCCATAAACCTTATCTTAGGCATTCCTCCTTTCCTGTTACCTGGCGGCTTCATCCTTAGCATCTATTTCACAATATACTCTGCATCCCTCCTCAGCACATGTAAAAACCAACTTAATCCTGCCTATCTGGCATGGTCTACTAACCTTCAATCCTGGCCTGACCCTCTAATATACTTATTCTTAAACCTGTCCACCCTCATCACACCCAGTGCAAATGTTAACATAAATTGATTAAGGGTAGAACTACAACAGGTCCTGGAAACTTTCACCCTATAAGCCAGACCAATGTTATCTGGAAGGCTATGGAGCACAGCATTATGGAACTCATTAACAGAGACATTATGAACCTGCAAACACTGCACCATACCCACTTAGGTTCTCTAAAGGCCAGATCATGGCTCCTACACCTAGTAGAATTCAAGCCAGTCAACAAGGCTATAGGTGAGGGAGGGGAGGTCAACACAGCCAAGCTATAGCTCACCAGCAAATCATACCCATCCTACATACTTGTATTAGACATAACCTCAACAGACTGACCATAAACGATTGTTAGATGATGGCTTGACAACTGACGCACAGATGTAGGGCACACAGTAACATTTGCAGCCTCCATGTACTATTCTATGCCAGCAACAAGTGGTATTTACCTGCACTCAGTCCTGGGACCATTTCTGTTTGGCATATAGCTTTCTTAGGTACAAGCAAATGCAGTAGAGATATGGATGCCCACGTTTGATGAAAATGCATACTGTGGGCTATACTTTATTCTCCAGATGACACACACATCCTCCAAAAGGGTATCATACAGATAAATACCTGGTTTCAAACTCATGCTGTAAAGCTATAAGGCTAAGAAAGCATAGTTATCCACTTTTAGAAAACAAAGTATCCCCAGAGTACCACATAGGTAGTTGCCCCCAAAATGTGGAACAGGTACTAATGTATATATAGAACCATGTGTTAAGTCATCTCTCCTTTGATAACCACATTACCAAAGGATTTTGGAAATCCCTCTGTGGAGCACATAAGCAATAAAGGGTTTGCATGCAGATCCACAGAGGTTGTTGCACACCTATAATAATTAGTCATCTTTGCCAGACTTTGCTTGCTTTGGAACAGGTTTCAAATATACCTCAAGCATAAACCCTCACTCACACTCTTCAATAGAAACCGTGATAAGTGGATGTGAAACAGAAGCCGTAGCCCAGGGATCACTGCAGTGGCTAAGCTTGTCACAAGCATACAGAAGTGACCTAAGGTCTGGAAAGTGCCAGCATGCTCTGGCAAAGATAAAACATGCATTCATGGAGAAAGCAGAGTACCCACCTATGAAATACTTGAGGTCACATGTATGTATATGGATTTGCCCCACAGCTACCTTACATGTGTAATGCACATACAGTTGTCATTGTGATATGTCATACACTAGAAAAATCAAAACCCACACCACATTGGCCAACGGTGTTACACACCTGGAGCACAGACACACACAGTCAGTAAGTGCAAGATTCAAACTCTTTCCTAACTACATTATGATACTACAGCAGTTCGCATTTACACAACATGCTATACACACGAATGGGATTTCACCTTTCCACAAGTATATTTGTAGGATGGTGACATCATCGGACTTGACAAAGATGAGTATACCACTTCTAAGGTGTTTGAGTAGTCTCCAAAAAGGTTGCTCATCCCCAGGGAGACAAGTGCAGGATTCAAACCCCTACTTAACTACATTTTAATACTACAGCAGTACACATTGACACAACGCCCTCTACACATTACTAGGGTTTTACCTTTCCACAGGTATATTTGTAGGATGTTGACATCATCGGACTTGCAAATATGAGTATACCACTTTTAAGGTGTTTGAGTAGTCTCCAAAAAGGTTGCTCCTCCCCAAGGAGACACACACACACAGTTGGCAAGTGCAGGATTCAAACCCCTACCTAATTACATTATAATTCTACAGCAGTACACATTTACACAACACGCTATACACATTACTGGGACTTCATCTTTCCACAGGTATATTTGTAGGATGGTGACATCATCGGACTTGACAAAGATGAGTATACCACTTTTAAGGTGTTTGTGTAGTCTCCAAAAAGGTTGCTCCTCCCCAGGGAAACACACACACACAGTTGGCAAGTGCGGTGTTCTTAAGTCAAACTAAGTATGTCTTTACACTTCAGCAAGCAATATGGAGTTACAGGGTGCAATACAGACATTACCTGCTGACAGTTTTCACAAAGGTTTTTTTCACATTTGCTAACCTCAGCAGGCTTATCATACTAGGTGTATTGTGAGTGTATTGTATGCATAGGCCATGACCATATCATATATGGGTTGATGCACCACATGCTGGCACACACAGGGTCAAACCTTGAGTAGTATCTTACCTTCACCTACATGATACTGCAATATAACAGAAAGATGATAAACTTCAACAATTGGCTGAGCTTCTGGTGTCATTCAAAGGGGATCCAGTCTCTGTCTGCCTGTGATGACATGATAGACAAGCCTTGTTGCTTCACTACAGATGGTTTGCACCTGTCGCCCCTATACTTCTGAATACTGGCCAAGGCTTGTGCTGTTCTCATATTACCTTTTTTAGGCAAGGCTCAAAGGTTCATAGGTTCATAGGTAGGTACTAGTCTATCGGCCCTGGGGCCTATACAAGGCCAGCCAAAAGGTGCCCTGGCTTTTTCCACCCATGAAATGCATTTTCCTGTGCCACTGTCGTGCAGAGACACAGAAGTGATCCCCAGGGTGAATTTCCTATTCCTCATCCAATAATCAAGATTTTCCTTGAAGAGTGCTAATGAGGAGCTTTGTTTGATATAGATAGGTAGTTTATTCTGGAGTATGTGAAGTCTGTGGGACAGGAATCTATCCCTCCAGCATGTTCTGTTTATTGTGGTGACAAGGTTAGGTCCCTAGAGCATGTAGGTTCATAGGTTCATAGGAAGGTACTAGGCTATCTGCCCAAGGGCATTTATAAGCCTAGTCAGAATGTGTTGGCTTTCGCCTCCCTTTTAAATTAGTTTCCTGGGCCTCTGTCTAGCAGGGCCACTGAAGTGATCCCAGGGGTAAACTTACAATTTCCCATCCACTCATCAAGATTTCTCTTGAAGAGAGTCTGCAAGGGGCACTGCCTAACATCAACTGGGATTCTATTCCAGAGTGAGGGAAGTCTCTGGGCCAGGAATCTATCCCTTCAGTACGTTCTGTTTATTGCTTTGCTGAGGTTTAATTCACTGGAGTGTGTGGCTCTAAGAGATTTGTTTTTCTTGAGGTGGAGCATGTCCATTAATTCCAAGTTGGACATGGCCTTATATGTCAGGCATAGATCACCTCTGAGCATGTAGTAAGCAACCAAGTAGAGCTGGAGTTTCTTTAGTTGAGCTGCATAGGGCATCTCTTTGACCCCCATGATCCTCTTGGTAAAGTACTTCTGTGGTCTTACCAGCTGTTGCATGTGCCAATTAAGGTACATACCAAATGAGGCATTGTACTCTATTATGGGCCTAATGAGTGATGAGTAGAGGGGCACAATGACCTCTCTTGATCTAGAGGTGAACCCTTTTGTGATTAGGTGGGTTACATAGAAGGAATATCTAACCACTTTGCCAATGTGATTATCAAAGGAGAGGTTACTATGTACCTGGGTCCCCAGGTCCCTAATTACATTTTCTGTACCTAGTTGATTACCACCTTTGTGGTAATTCGTGGGCACTTTGTTTTTTCCAAAGGGGATGACTATGCATTTTTGGCATTTAGCTTGAGGCCATGGTTTTGACACCAGGTATCTGTCTCTGTAAGACCCTTTAGGAGGATGTAGTGTCAGCCACAGAGTCGATTATGGCCCCCAGTTTAAAGTCATCTGGGAACTTCATCAGCCATAGTCCTCCCATGCTTGCCTGTACCTCAGAGAAGTATATACTGAACAGGAGGGGTCCCAGGACCGAGACCTGTGGGATGTCACTTGTGACTGGTTTAGAGTCGGACATGGCACCTGCAACTCTGACCATGTGTGTGTTCTATCCATGAGCCAGTTGGCCATCCATCTCGTGACATAGGGGTTAATGTTCAAGCTGGTAAGCTTGTCTATGATGCCAGAGTGGGGAATGGTGTCAAAGGCCTTAGTGAGGTCCAGGTAGGCTGTATGGACTACCTTCCCTTCATCTATGGCCTTGGTAACTGTTTCAAAGAAGTCAACTAGGTTTAGGAGGCAGGATCTGCCTTTAAAAAAGCCATATTGTGTAGGGTCCAGTATCTGGAGGTTCCCAATGTCTTTGTCTATGAGTTCCATGATAATTCGCTCCATAGCTTGGTAGACCAGGCTGGTCAGGCTTATAGGGCAATAGTTCCCAGGTTCTGTTGTGGCACCACCTTTGTGGAGTGGGATGACTGTTGCTGTATGCCATTCTTTGGGTACTTAGCCTGTGGTAAGGTTGAGTCTGAACAGTGAATGTAGGTGAGGGTTTAGTTCCTTTTGGAGCTCGTGTAAGACGCAGCCTGGGACACCATCCATTCCCATTGATGCTGTGTTCTTAGCTTTGGAGAGGGCTGTTTTTACCTGCATGTCCATGAAGTCTGGGACTCTGCATTCTTCTGGGATGGACACAGGCCCTTTTGGGGGTGAGGGGGGTTGAAGTTTGCATTGAACTTGTCCACCAGGATGTTGGCAATGTCAGTTGGTTCAGTGTATGTTTTGCCATTTTGCAGTAGCTGAAAGCATATCTGAGAGTTGCCACCTAAATGTTTGATATAGCTAAAGAAGGCTTTGTGGTTATCTTTTGATTTCTTGGCAATTTTTCTTTAGAAACTGGACTTGGATTATTTTATGAGTGATCGTAGTTTCTTGCTAATAATGATCAGTGATGCCTTTCCTTTTTGGAATTTTGCTCTATCATGTGTTAGTTTCCTCCTTCTGTTGTATAGCTTATTTATGGGCAAGGACCACCAGATTGGTTTCTTCTTTTTGGAGGAGTGAGTCTTGGTTTTAATTGGGATGGCTTGATCCATGCATCCCTGTAGATGCTCATAGAATGCACTTGTAAAGGATTCTGCAGATTGGATAGCAATATCCTGTAACAAGGGGGCTTTGAAACTTTCCACTTTGGTCTTAAGAAGTGTGAAGTTTGCTTTTGAAAAGTTCTTCACAGTGGTTTTGTTGACTGGGGGGGGGGGGTCAGGATGTGGATGTCCAGTGTGATTACTTCGTGATCTGATATTACCAGCGAGGGGTTTACCTCTGGTGTGGAACACTGATCCCCCATGTTGGTGATGATCAGGTCCAGTATGTTGTCACCTCTAGTGGGCATGGTGACCAGCTGTTCCAGGCCGGTTGAGTTTATAAACTCTAGGAAGCATTGGGAAAGGACTTTGTACTCGAGTCATTTTCCCAGTCAGTGCTTGGGTAGTTGAAATCTCCTCATATCATGGTGTTTGGTAGGACCTTTATATTTCCCAGTATTCTCAGGAATACTGAGTGAGGGTCCTGAGACAAGGTATGTGATCTGTAGCTGGCTACAATCTGATAAGCAGCTTTTCCTATTGTTAGTTGCACTTGCATGGTCTCCAAGGCCTTGTGCTTTGCCACTAACCTGGAAGTGTGGGTATCCTTTATGAAAATGGATACACCCCCTCCTTTTGTATTTCAGTCTGGGTTTTGGGGCCTTTCGGAGGATTGGGATTTCTTTAAGTGGAGCATGTCTAACAGCTCTGTGTTTAACATAGCTTTGTATGTTAGGCAGAGATCACCTCTGAATAGGCGATATGCGACAGAGTAAAGCTGTAGTGTTTTGAGATGGTCTGTGTATGGCATGTATTTGAGGCTGCTAATCCTCTTTGTGAGGTATTTCTGCAGGCTTTCCAGTTGTTGTAGATGTTTTGGGAGGTACATAGCAAAAGGGGCATTGTACTCTATAATGGATCTAATGAATGATGAGTAGAGGGGAACAATGACTTCTTTTATTCTGCATGAGACACCTTTTGTGATGAGGTGTGCCACATAGAAGGATTTCCTGACTACTGTGGCGATGGGATTATTAAAGGAGAGTCTACTGTCCACCTGTGTCCCAAGGTCTCTTATCACACTTTTGGTGTTAAGTATACTACCACCTATGTTGTAATTCATGGGTACAGTGTTTTTACCAAAGGGGATGACAATGCACTTTTTGGCATTTAGCTTGAGCCCATGGCTTTGACACCAGGCATCTGTCTCAGTGAGGCCCTTTTGTAGGATGTCCACATTGTTAGTAGTCTCGATTATGGCTCCTAGTTTGCAGTCATCTGGGAACTTCATTAGCCAGAGACCTTCCATGCTAACGTGTACTTCAGGGAAGTAGATACCAAACAGGACAGGACCCAGAACTGAACCCTGTGGTACTCCACTTGTCACTGGTCCAAAGTTGGACTTGGAGTCTGCTACTTTCACAGTGTGGGCTGTGTCAGTGAGCCAGTTGGCAACCCATCTTGTGACATAGGGATTTATACCTAGTTTAGTGGGTTTATCCATAATTCCAGAGTGGGAGGTGGCATTGAAAGCCATGGCAAGATCTAGATAGGCTGCGTGAACCACCTTACCCTTGTCTACGGCTTTGGTGACTGCTTCAAAGAAGTCTATCAGGTTTAGGAGACATGATCTGCCTTTTACAATCCCAAAATGGTTGTGGTCCAGAGGTTGGAGATTATCAATGTCTTTGTTTATAAGTTCCATGATGATACGTTCCATGGCCTTGCAGACCAGGCTCATCAGGCTAATGGGGTGCTAGTTCCCGGGGTCCGTGGTGGTTCCTCCCTTGTATAGTGGGATAACCGTCACTGTGCACCATTCAGCAGGCACAAAGCCTGAGATGAGGCTATGATTGAACATGGTACATAGATGTGGTGCCAGTTCCTTCTGTAGTTCATGTAGAATGCAGCCTGGGATGTAATCTGGTCCCATGGATGCTGTGTTCCTGGCTTTGGAGAGTGTTTTTTACCTATGCAGCCATGATGACAGCAGCTTTGCATTCTTCCGGTATAGAGATGTGCTCTTTCATGGGTGAGATGGAGGTAAAGTTAGCACTGATCCTATATGCCTGGCTGTTGGCAATATCAGTTGGGTCTGTATATTTAGTGCCATTGTGCTGTAACTCAGAGCAGATCTGAGTGTTGCCATTGAGATTCTTGACATAGCTATAGAATGTTTTGTGGTTGTCTTTAGAATCAGTGTCAACTTTGTTTTTGTAACTAGCTTTGGAGGATTTTATCAAGGATCGCAGCTTCTTCCTGAGGCTGACCAGGGAGCTCCTCCACTCATGGGATTTTACTCTCTTTTGCAACAGTTTCTTCCTTCTGTTGTGCAGTTTGTTTAAGGCAGGGGACCACCAGATTGGCTTCCTTTTCTTGGAGGATAACGTCTTGGTTCTGTTTGGGATAGCACGATGCATGCACTCATGTAAGTGCTTATAAAGTGCAATTGTGAAGGATTCAGTAGTCGTAACAGCATTGTCCATCTGCATGGGTGTCCTGAAGTTCAGCACTTTTGTCTTAAGAAGCATGAAGTTGGCTTTGGAGACATTTTTTACATGGTTTCCTTAATGGTGGCTGGGTCCAGAAAGTGGATATGTTGGGTAATTAGCTTATGGTCAGATGGGACCAATGAGGCGTTGACTTCAGGTGTGGAACACTGGTCACTCCGGACAAACCAAACCCCATAACCTACACAAATAACCACAGAGTTAGCTAAATGCTACTCATTGCCAGAAGTCTCAGCCTCCAGATGCACACACGGAGGTGCTTCTCAGTATGGAGAATATTGATATTTGTACACTAACAGAAACCTAGTTCAAGGCTCCATAGAGCACACTGGCACTACCAGGATACTACTCATTCCATACCTTCCAGCATCAGGACCTGGACCATAGCACATAGGGTGGGGATGTATCCATATTCATCAAGGATACCTACACCTCTCTCTACATGCTCTGTACAGGATATGTACTCATAGAATGTTGCACAGCAACATTCTTCACACTCCACAGGGGGTGGGGCCACAAAAAACCCTTGCCATTCATGCTCTATGAGCCTGATGAGTCTGATCTTTAAGGCAATGGAGCCAATCATAATGGAAGTCAACAATAAAGAGATTGTGAACCTTCACACAGTTGAGCACACCCAGTTTGGCTTCATCATATGCAGATCACATCTCATGAACTGGGTGGATTTCTTTGAGACCATTACCCAGGCCACAGATGATTGAAATGAGCTCAACACAGCCTACCTATACCTCACTACAGCCTTTGACACCATTCCCCAGTCAGGTATCATAGATGAACTCACCAACCTGGGCATGAATCCATACATCACAAGATGGATTGCAAACTGGCTCACAGATAGATTCCACAAATTAAGAGTTGCTGGCTACATGTCAGACTACACCGGTAACAACTGGTGGCCTCCAGGGTTCAGTCTTGGGGTCCCTCCTGTTTGGTATAGACTTCTCAATTGTACATGCCAACACAGGAGGGTTGCGATTGACTAAGTTTGCTGGGAACTGTAAAGTGTTTGCCATAATAGATTCCCCGGATGACACAAATGTTCTCCAGAAGGGACTCTATGAGTCAGATGTGTGG
Source organism: Protopterus annectens (assembly GCF_019279795.1). NCBI lineage: Eukaryota > Metazoa > Chordata > Ceratodontiformes > Protopteridae > Protopterus > Protopterus annectens. Next base: position 736,947,315 of record NC_056746.1, on the reverse strand, counting down.
TGTCAGAATCATGGCCTCAAGCTCAATGTGGAGGAATGCATAGTGATCCCCTTTGGTGAAAACAAAGTACACACAAACTACCACATAAGTGTTACCCCCTTAAAACTGACAAGGTAATAAGGGATCTAGGGACACAAGTAGATAGTCATCTTTCCTTTGACAACCATGTTGCCAAAGTGATTGGGAAATCCTATGTGGCCCACCTAATCAACAAATGGTTTGCATCAGGATCCGAAGAGGTAGTGGTGGCCCTCTAGTCTTAAGTCATCAGACCCATCATTGAGTACAATGCACCATTTTGGATGTACTCGACTACGCATATCCAGCAGCTGTAGAGACCACAGAGGTACATCACCAAGAGGATTACTGGCCTCAAACAGTTGTGTTATGCAACACAACTGGTAAAACTAAATCTGTTCTTCATTGCGTACCGCCTACTCAGAGGCACACTCTGCCTAACATACAGAGCTAAGTCCAACACATAACTGCTGAGTATGCTCCATCTACAGATAACAAAATTGAGTCATCCTACACACCCCAGGGGTATGACCTCATTACAACAATGAATACAACATGCTGGTGAGACAGAGTACCATCCCAGACACTTGCCTTACTGTGGAACAGAGTCCCAATGTACATCAGACAGAGCCCCTCGCTGACACTCTTCAATAGGAACCTTGATGAGTGGATGGGAAACAGACAATTCACGCCAGTCATCACATCAGCAGCCCCACTAGAAAGGGGCTTAGGGTACTAACTATTAGAACAAGGGCTTGGGAGACTATCCAATGGGGTGGTGAAAGCTGCACAACTTGCCTAGGTTAACATATACCTTATTGAAGATAGGTTCATAGGTATGTAGTAGACTATGTGACAGGTACATGTCTACAGATAGTAGATGTGTACTTCATTGTACCGTCATGTTGTACAGCAGGCACATGGACCACATACACTGTAATGCTTACAGATAATGGTGGCTGTTATTTACACTGGGTGAGATGTACACCTCATGTCTTTTGTGCTATTGGGATGTGTGCTGGGTGGGACAGTCCTGGATGGCTCCCTGTCATGGTCACCCTCTTACACACATCTCTGCCCATCCATCTTTGGCTTATTATACTGTGTTCCCCCTATAGATATATATATATATATATATATATATATATATATATATATATATAGATACATAGGTAGGTAATAGGCTATCTGACTGAAGGCATATATTAGTATGGCCAGAGTGTGCTCCTATCACCACCCATGGAGTTAGTTCCCTAGGCCTCTGTGTAGTAGAGTTGATGAAGTGATCCATGGTGTGACAGTTCAGTTTCACCTACACTCATCAAGGCTCCTCTGGAAGCGTGTCAGTGAGGGACTCAACTTAATGTAGGTTGGGAGGGAGCCTGTTCCAAAGAAAGGGAAGTCTGTGAGTTATTAATGTATCCCTCCAACATGTTCTATTTATTGTTGTGATGATGATATCCCTAGAGCATGTAGTACAGTGAGCTTGGGGTTACTTCAGATAGCACATGTACATCCGTTCTGCATTGGAGATGGACCTGTCTGTTGGGCAGAGATCACCTGAGTAGACAGTATGCAACAGAGTACAGACTGAGTTAAATTCAGTCTTGTTGCATGGGGCAACTTTTTGAGGCCAGTAATGCTCTTGTTGAGGTACGTCAGTGGTCTTTCCAGCTGCTGAAGGTGCCTAGTCAGATTCATTGCAAGTGTGTTGTGGTACTCTACGATGGGTCTGATAACTGATGAGTAGAGGGAGCCTCCTTTGACCTATATGTGAAGACCTTGGCAGTTTGTGGGAACATATAGCATGATTTTCTAACCACTTTGTGAATGTGTTTTTGGAAGTAGTGATGACTATCAACATGTGTCCATAGATCCCTTATTATTACCACCGTATTTAGGGTGTTGGCACCTATGTGGTATTTGTATGACTGTAGTTCGAGCCCATAAGTTTGACACCACATCTGTCTGACTGAGACCCTTTTTAAGGATGTCTCTGTTGTCCCAAACATTGATTATGACAACCATTTTGCAGTCATTCACAAACCTTGCTAAGCATAGCCCTCGTGTTTGACTGTATTTCTGAAAAGGATACACCAGACAGGCGGGGTCCTAGGACTGAGCCATGGGGGACAGCAGTTGTTACCAGCTTGAACAGAAGACCACAATTCTTAACTTGTGGGATCTATCTGTGCCCCATTTGGCAATCCATCAGATGACATACTTGTTTATGCACAGGTTGTTGATTTTGTGGCTATGACATGTGTGTGGGATGTTGGAAAATGGCTTTTCAAGGTCTATGTAGGCCATGTGCAGCTCATTTCATTGATGCATGTCCTGGGTGACTGCCTTGAAAACTGTCTAGCAGGTTTAGGAACCATGATCTGCCCCTGACCAAACCAAAATGGGTAGGGTTGGGGGTTTGTAGGCTCTCAATAGCTCTGTTTATGAGTTCCATAATGATGGACTCCATAGCCTTGTACATCAGGCTGATTAGGCTTATAAGACAATAGTTCCCATGGTCTGTTGTGCACCAACACTCGTGGTGTGTGCCCATTCAACAGTTTCATATCCTGTACAGATGGTGAGTCTCAACAGACTGTTCAGGTGCAGGGTCTGTTTGTTTTGGAGTTCACATATGTCACAGCCAGGGAAACCATGTTATCCTATACACGCCATGTTTTTAGGTTTGGAAAGAGCTGTTTAAACATTGTATATGTGATTTCTGGGTTTTCACAATCTCCAGGTATGATAATGGGCCCTTTTGTCAGTGATAAGGGAGTAAATATCTATGAACCTGTCTGACAAGATGTTGGCAATGTCAGTCATGCACATGTATTTGTTTACAGTTTGCACTGACTCAGAACATATATGAGTTTTCATTGATATTTATGACATAGTGAAAGAAAGCTTCATGGTTCTCTATGGACTCTTTGACCATGGCTTTTATAATGTTAGGAGTGCTCATTGTTTCTTGATGATACTGATTGGAGAATTATTAATCTTCTTTGGTTTTTCACTTTTTTTGAACAACTTAAGTACTTGGAGTACATAGGGCCAAATTCAGGAAGCCTCCGTGTAAGAGTTATAACTCTTACACGGAGGCTGCAGTGAAACTGTGTGATGTCAGCATGTCATGCATATGCATGAGGTGTATGAGGCATGCTGAATCACACTAGTAACTCTTACACGGTCCGTGTAAGAGAGTAGGGGGCGTGTCTGTAGGCTAAGCCCTGCAAGCGGACACGCCCCCGGAAGACTAGAATGGCTGAAAGTAAACAGCCATGAGAGAGGCCATGGAAATGTGAATAAACACACTACACAACACATGCCCCGATAGACCATCACTGTATAAAGTGAAGAGATGTTATAAAATTAAATTAAAACCTTTTTTTTTAAACCCCGTAAATGTTTGCTACTGTGTGCGCCCGTGTGCGCGAGTGTGCTACTAGCACAATCACAGTTAGCAATCAGTGGAAAAGGATATAAGAACTTAATATGCAAAGTAAGCCAAGAAGTAATAGCTTAGCGGTAGAGTTGCCGGCCTAAAAGTAGGCAGGCAGGGTTCGAGCCCCACAACAACCTTTTTTTTTTTTTTGTAAATAAGCACTAAAAAGCCCCCTGACAGTATTGTACAAATGTAAATGTATTCCCTTTTGTAAAATGGAATGACATGGAGCATATATTCCGAAGTAACACAATAATAAAAATAGTCAGAAATGTACTGATAGCTAAGCTGCTGTGAAACGGAGTGCCCGTAGCTGAGTAGTGTTTAAAAAGCTGCAAACTGCGTGCCCGTTGCTAGGCATCGGTTTAACAGGCTGAAACTGTTTGCAACTAGCTGTGCTTAGCTGAACATGTGTGTCACTAGCCAATTAAGGTTTATCCCAGCGCACACCGTTTGCGGCGCTCCCACAAGCTAACTGCCAGTGCGCAAGCGTTACCTCAGCAAAGCGGCGCAGACCTGGTTTTAAATGCTTAAAAGTGCTTTTGGCATGTTTGATTGACAGGTCTCAACTCATTTCTGTCAGGAAAATCAAAAATCAGTTGCCAGATTCGAACCCAGGATACCATGCATTAGAGTCAAGGTACTAAACCACTAAGCCATGACAGCAATACCTAGAAATGCAGAAATAGCATATATATGGGATAAAATCCAGAATGGAGCATGATAAAGCATTTTCAGTGAAGTAGATACAATTCCAAAACGGCCAATCAGAGAAATGTGCGGGAAAAGCGGCATATATAAGCCCCATAGGCGGGAATACACAGCAGAAACGATTGTAGATCAGAGCTGCAGTCAGAATGAGTGGAGTAGGTGAGGGACGTTGCTTTCGAGCACAGCGTTGGGGCGTTGAGTCCAGATACATGGTCTGGCTCCTTGTCCATCATCACGAGGCCCAACTCATGCAGGGCCAAGTCTCATGGGGAGCATATAGGGCAGAGGCATGGGACCAGTTGGCTTGTGATCTGACCAGTGCTACTGGCATTCCACGCACTGGTGAGCAGGTCTGTCACCACCATGCGGACTTGAAGCGACGCAAGCAAGACCAGTTGTCCGAATGGATCCAGGAGGCCCGGGATATGCCCAACGCCCCACTACTGAGTAAGTTACATTTTACTTATGTATGTAAGGATTTCAACTAGCTGATACCATGGAGATGTGTAGTCCAATATTACTTCTTTCGTATTACAGCTGCAGGTGTCCGCTCTATGAATCGCGAGATGCATGCCCGTAGGCTCCGTGCAGGTTAGTAACCCCACCCAGTACTTGTAAATAAATATTATACTGTAGCATGTATCAGAACACTGCAGTGTATTGATTAAAAGTAATATAATGTGCAAGCAAGATTTGAAAGTCTGCAGGTATGGCTGCAACAAGTTTATCAGTATGCAAGTGTAACTGGAAATATAATTGATAGAATTAAACAGTGCTGTAATACAGATGTCCCACCATTAATTAAATATAGTGTAACCTGCAGTAGTCTCAAGAGTACAGCTTCAGAATCTGAGGTAGTCACATGTGAGATATATCCCCTGTTGAAATGTTGAATCATGACAGAAGTGAGGCTGTTGGAAAGTGTTTGAATCACCACTAGTCTAACATGTGAACAAAGCCCAGAAGTAGCAACCTGAACTGTGAATTTGCAGGATGTGTGAGACTGACAGAAAGGGTCATGTATGAATAAATAAAGTAGTAATAACCGGAATATATTAGCCCCAGTGTGTTTCTGCAGAACTAAATGCATGTGGGAAGTACAACTTAATATACCAAACTGATTTCAGTGTGTCAGAATCTGGAATGTCTAGCCAAATGCTGTATATGGTGATCACAGTAAACAATTTGCAGATAGAATGAATGATTATCTGACAGACTAAACAGCCATAGTTGTCCCCTGTCCTGTCATCAAAGTGTAGCAGGATGATGTATCTGATCAAATTCAAAATAAGTAGGATAGTGATGTATTTGTAACAGGTGTAGCATGACAGTCAAATAAAATTTATTTTGAAACATCAGCCTCAACTTAATTGGGTACCTATTACAAATGTAAATCAATGTGTAACATATGAATGTGTCATCACTTTCTATCTCCGCCCAACCCTATAATTCCATATAACAACACCCACTAAATAATGGTATGTGAACATTTCATTAATCATGGACATTTGTCCGTTTCAAAAATATATGCATGTCTGTTCGTGCATGTGCCCTGTGCATACCTGCAAATCTGATTGCCTGTTGCCATTAATCAACCCTGCATGTTGTTTGACTGTGTATTTCTGTTCAAATAATGCATGTGATATTGATATGCCCTTGTTCAATGGTGTTAATATCTGGGTGTTTGTTTGATGGGAATACCAATGCATGCTGTTACAACTAATCTGAATGGAATACAATGCCACTAACCCAAACTAACATAACTACTCACAAACCTAGAACGCTTGGGAAGGCAGGTCCCAGCGGACCCACCTCTCCCACCTCAGCTGGTGACTGCACCTGGCACTAGTGCCCAGGCGGACCCCCTCCGGTGGCCCTGTGCCACCTTCGGGTGGAAGCTGCAGGGGATGGGGCCTGTCCCCTCTGCAAGTGTGGCGGAGGGTTCGTCCACTCACCCTCAGCGGTGTCCGGTCTGTGGTGCGAAGGGAGATCCAAGACACTGTACTTGGGCCCCTCGCCAGCTTGAGGCTCGTGTGGCACAGCTAACGGCCCGGCCGTTGCCCGCCACAGCCCCAGCACAGCCCGTCCTGGGCTGTGAAGGAACAGTGGCAACTGCCTATGGGTGGGGATATCAGTTCCACTGTTGCCATCTGTGGGCTCATGCATCTTGGAAATCCCAACCTCCGTCTCCGTCAATTGTGTAACCCCCCCACGTGTGTCATACACCGCCCCTGTATGCGTCTTGTCTGTCTTGTCTGTTAACCTACCCAACCTACCTCCCCAGCTATACCGACTTCCTTCACCTGACATACCACTCTCACCTGAAAAAAAAAAAAAGGGCAATCTGTACCCACAAAAAAATTACGCCCCATACATAGCTGTCCATGTCGCATACATGTCTGCTTGACATTGAAACAGTTAATTACAATTGGCTCTACAACAAATATTAATGTTGTCCTGACACCTCTCTCAGGGATGAAAGGTTTCCAATGTCTCACCAAAATACATGGAAATGCACAGCTGTTGCTGCCAAAGACATGGGCATCTATGGGCCTTACCTACATCCCTCCTGCAAATCCCACGCTTGTTTCCCTACTGTCTTACCCTCTTTGTGGCCCCTTTTTCACCACTTTCCTGTCACCCCTTTTTCTTTTCTTTCAAAGAAATTAGCGTGGGTGTGCGCTTGTGTTAGCGGAGCTCACTGCCAGTGCGCATGCGTGAGCTCAGCAAGCAGTGCAGACCTGGTTTAAAGTGCTTAAAAGTGCCTTTATGGCACTTTGATTGACAGGTCCTGTACTCATTTTGAAAGTCTGGAAAGAAAAATAAATACCCACTGTCAGTCTCAAACCCAGGACCTTGGTAACATTAGTCTGTATGACCTACCACTAAGCCATGCCTGCTTTACAAGAACACACTGCTAAAATAAATATAACATGTAATAGTAGAAATCAGTATAAAGGCAATATAGGAGATGTACTATCCAAAGCATGTCAGGCAGAGTTTTAATGGCCAAATTACTGGATTCCCATACTAGGTCAGTGTTAACGGAAACAGCCCTGCTACTTGTTAGCTTGTACATAATTAAGTAAGGTAATGTACATATATGAAGGTACGTATATCTACACATACATATATATAAATATATATTAATACATATGAAATATAGTTGTAGGTGTCAGTATCCATACACACTCACTACAGGAAACAGTGAACATAAATGCAGCAACCTGAATCTGCAACACAGCCTGACCCCTGTGTGACCTACTTACCCTTCTAACTGCTTAAAGGTGGCCTCAGCACTTTGATTGACAGGCCCTGTACTCAGTTTGAAAGCTTGCAAATAAAAATAAATTACCACTGTCAGTCTCGAACCCAGGACCTTGGTAACATTAGACTGTATGACCTACCACTAAGCCATGCCTGCTTTACAAGAACACACTGCTAAAATAAATATAACATGTAATAGTAGAAATCAGTATAAAGGCAATATAGGAGATGTACTATCCAAAGCATGTCAGGCAGAGTTTTACTGGCCAAATTACTGGATTCCCATACTAGGTCAGTGTTAATGGAAACAGCCCTGCTACTTGTTAGCTTGTACATAATAAAGTAAGGTAATGTACATATGTGAAGGTATGTATATCTACACATACATATATATAAATATATATTAATACATATGAAATATAGTCGTAGGTCTCAGTAGCCATACACACTCACTACAGGAAACAGTGAAGATATATGCAGCAACCAGAATCTGCAACACAGCCTGGCTCCTGTGAGACCTACTAACCCCTTTAACTGATTAAAGGTGCCTCCAGCACTTTGATTGATAGGCCCTATACTCAACTCAAAAGCAGAATATCAGCATACTAGTAGGCCCTACCACAAGACCATTGTAACACTAGTCTGTATGACCTACCACTAAGCCATGACTCTCATACAGGAATATAGTGCTAAATAAGTGGAACATGTAATAGTAGGAATGAAGATAAAGGCAATATAGTATGTCTACTACCCAAAGCATGTCATGCAGACTTTTATAGTCCCAATTACTGGATTCTCATACTAGTGTAGTGTTAACAGAAACAGCCCTGCTAATTGTTAGCTTGTACCCAATAATGTCAGCTAATGTACATATATGAAAGTATGTATATGTACACAGATATATATATATTTATATAGCAATACATATGACATGTAGTTGTAGGTGTCAGTATGCATACACACTTACTACAAGGAACAGGCAAGATAAATGCAGCAACCTAAATCTACAACACAGCATGAAGCATGGGAGATGTACTAACCTTCACACTCACAAAACACTGTCAACAGCATACCAGCATGGTCCACGCCCTACAATCTGAAAGGGCAACGCCTATCTCACATACCCTTTTATAGCAGTGTCCTGAAATCACAGTGAGACATGCAATCAGTACACACCCAGCTGCATGCAATTACCAAATGCTGCCTTACAATTGGTGCAGAGGCCATCACATGGACCTATGCAGATACCTACAAAAGCATTGAGTACCCACACTACACTCACGCAATACATTCATTGCACAAACACTACGGATAAAGAGAGAGAGAGAGAGAGAGACAGAGAAAACAACCAAACAACCAAACAAATATTAGGACTGCCAGCAGCAAAAGCAGCAGCAAGCAGCAAGGAGCAAGCAGCACCACTGGCACAGCAATAGCTGCCACAAACACAGGTAATGCAAAGTAGCAGGTTAATCTTGTGTATACTGTGACACCTCCAAATGTATCATAGTTCACTATCTATAGGTATGTCCATGAGATAGGTTGTGTGTGCATAGTCATGAAATATAAACATATGTAATATTGTTGTACATGTGGGCCATAACTAACACTTCCATAGCTTAGAACACAAGGCCAGTTGTGCATATGATGCAGTAGTTCCCAGGGTCAGTAGAGGTTTCTCCTCATTGGTGTGGGACCACTGTGTATGTATGGCACTGTTCAGGTACATATCCTGTAGTATGGCCAGGGATTAATATCAGTCTGTCATGTGGTGCTATGTCCTCCAGGGGTGAATGTAGCACACATCCAGGGATACTATTTCGTAACAGTGATGATATGTGTTCTGTAATGATGACGGTGGCTCTCACCTGGACATGTGAGAGGATATGGAGGTTACACTCATCTGGGATAACTAATAACACGTGTGTAGGACAATGGGGGGGGGGGGGTACCTGCACCTAAACTGTCTGCAACAATGTTGCCAATATCTGTGCATTTGGTGAATGTGAAGCATCTTAACACTGCAGACAACAGATGCCTTCCCATGTGAATCTGCCCTGTGCTGCAGTAGCCTCCTACTATTGTTATACAATATGCCTGTATCTGTAGTCCACTGGACAGGATTAATAAGTGGTGTGCAGTTGTTCTGGGTTAGATATCTGTGTGCACAGTACATGCAGTATGTGGGATGTCTGTGGTAAGCATATGCAAAGGTGCTGGCGGTGTGTGTTGTGGCTTCCACTGGCCCAGTGGGCTGCATGGATAGCATCACTGTCATAACTACTGAATAACTGTGTAATTACATGCATACATAGCAAGGTAGTGTACTGTGCTTGTGGTGTTGTTCGGATATGTATATCCAGGCTGAGTAATGTGTGTCCACATCACAGGGTTGGATGGCAGCACGCATCCAGTATGTATGGATGAACACCCAGAATGTGTCAGACGTGTCACCTGTGCAGAAGTATCTGGCCATTACCTGTGCATCCCCCACATCACACACACATGCAACATATGGCAGAAGTACTATAGCAGTACACACATGTTCATAGGTTCATACTAGGCTATCTGCCCAAGGGCATTTACAAGCCTAGCCCATCGTTTTGTGGCTTACGCCACCCCTTTAGTATGGGAAACTATACCCATTATTTTGCTGTGCCTCTGTCAAGCAGTGACACTGAGGTAATCCCTGGGGTATATCTGCGATCTCCCATCCATTGGTCAAGATTTCTCTTGAACAAGGCCAGCGAGGTGCTCTGCCTCACATATACCGGGATTTTGTTCCACAGCATAGGAGTCTTTGGGTGAAGAATCTATCCTCCAGCATGTCCTATTAATAGCCGTGTCGAGGTTTAAGTCTCCGCCCTTGTGGCTCTGATGGATCTAGATTTTTGAGGTGAAGCATATTCATCAAATCTGGGTTTGACATGGCCTTGTATGTTAGGCAAAGGTCACCTCTGAGCAAGCGGTAGCGACTGAATAGAACATACATGGACATGCTGGAGGGCATATTCCTAACCGAGAGGCTCCCTTCACTCTGTAATGAGCTCGAACAGTTGAGAATGAACAGTTCATAGGTTCATACTAGGCTATTTGCCCTAGGGCATTGGTAAGCCTAGTAGAATGTATTTGTCTTTTGCCACCCAATTACAAGTTATGCTGCTATGCCCTTGTCCGACTTTAGTATACTGTGCCTCTGTCTAACAGTAACATAGAAGTGATACCTGGGGTACAACTATGATCTCCATCCACTCATCCAGATTCCTATGGAAGAGAGTCAATGAGGGACTCTGCCTAACCAGTAGTGTGAGCTCATTACAGAGTGAAGGGAGCCTCTCGGTTAGGAATATGCCCCTCCAGCATGTCCATGTATGTCAGTGCTGAGGTCCAGCTCTCCTGATCATGTGGCTGTATGGGACTCTGATTGCCTGAGGTGCATCACGTTCATTACTGCTAGGTAGGACATGGCTGTATATGGCACACACAGATTGCCTCTGAACAGGCAGTATGCCACTGAGTCCAGCTGGATTCACTTTACCTGGGCAGCATATGACATCTGTGTGAGCCATTGCATCCCCTTGATGATGTACTGTTGTCCTGTACCAGTTGCTGTAGGTGTCTGGTTAGGTACATCCCAAAAGGTGCATTGTACGCAATTATAGGCCTGATGATGGATGAGTAAAGAGGCACAATGACCTCCCCTGCCATACATGTGAATCACTCATGATTAGCTGGGCTATATAACATGTCTGTCAATCCACGTTGGCCATGTGGTAGACAAATGACAGACCGCTACCATGTTTCTTCCCCAGGTGCCCAACTACGTCTTCTGTACTCAATGGCCTAACACCTATGTTGTACTGTGCCACCAATGTGGAGGCGTGGGAATCTGCATTGAATACTGATACTCCCCCTCTCTTGTTCAAGTGTTGGGGCCGACAAGAAGGGTAACAGCTATAACGTGGTAGTACTGGTGTGCTCCTGTGAAACCTGAAACAGGTTCATGTTACTGCACAGATATCGATGTCCAGAATGCTAGGTAGGGTTTTGAGTGCATGCATCCTTGGGTCTAGACGTCCAGTGTTGAGTAGCATCACTCTTACTTCCTCATCCTTTGTGATACAAATGGATGTGGGTTTGCCTTATGAGCCTTGCCTATTACAGGCACTATGGGTGTAGCAGGAGGCTCCGCCAAATGTCAATAGGACTGTGGTGACAGGTTCAAGCTGTCCCTAGCAAAGCATACCACCCCAAGATGGCAGGCATTGGCACACCTGTGAATGACACCAGTATGTCAGTCAATTGTTGGAAGGGATCATCGTGCCTTGATATTGTGGCATCGTTGTAGGTGAGGGTAGGATGCTACTCAAGGTCAGGGTCAAACTGTCTCGGCCACGTGCTCAGAGAGCTCTGTAATGTCTCATGTCATGTAGTCCAGGGAGGAATGTGTCAGGCCATTCACAGCAGCATGGACATTGACTGAGTCATACCTGTACCTGCCTTGGGGTTACCTGAGTGTTTGTGTTATGTGGCAGGTCATAGTGCCTGACAGGCTGCACACCGTGACCCTCACCTCGTTAAGCCTGGTGAACGTGATGTGAGTGTGCCTGATGATAGAGGCACCTAGTACAGGTGTATGAGGTGTGTTGTTAACTGTTAATGGCTGTGAGTGTTCAGCACATTGGCTTTGTGTGATATGTGTTGCACATGTTCGTTTATGTGGTAGTGGTTGCCTGGATGTCTTCTTAGGAGGTCTCTGCTGCATAGGCAGAGCTGTGGTCTGAGCCTACAAGTATGATCATGTGTGATCATGTGTTAGGTCCGCTGTTGTGGTAGGTCTACGTGAGACTGGAAGTGTAGTGAGTGATCCCTTTGCCACCTGACTGGTTATGGCGGTATTGAGTAGACAGAGCCTAGCCTCCAGTCTGGTATATGGTTGCATCACTCACATGAGTTTGAATTTGTTGTTAGGAGGAGGGGTTGTCTGTGTACATGCATCTGTTCTAACATTGTCTCTGGAGTACCACACTCACCAGCTGGACTGGGAGGGAACTGACAACTGACCTCTGGACATGCTAGAATACTATTGTGAACTCTGTAATCACTAATGATTGAAAACAAGGTCCAGTGGGGAGTGAGGGTGTACTGACATTACCTACAACTGCTGACTGATATAAAAGTGTCAGTGAGCAAATGCCAGGTAACCTAAGTGCAATGTGTCACAATTAAGTAAATGCAACAATGACAAGCAGTCACTTGCTGTCATGTGTAACATGGAAGTACGTACAGTAAGCAATGCAGATATCAGTAGTGAGTCACAGATGTGTTGAGAAGATGTGTACTCTGTGGAAGTAGCATACCAGTGAAATAACAAGCTAACAGATAACAAGCATATAAACAAAGGTAGATCCAGGAGGCCTGGATGTAGTGTTTGCTACAACAAACAAGGTGTAGCAATGTCAGTAAGATACAGCTCAGATATGCAGGCACTATAAACCTGAAGCCAGATGTCCCCAGCTATGAATGGCAGAGTACAGCCTATTGTCACACACGAGTGCAGACCACAAACCTCGTTAATGTTAAATAACTGGCCTGAAGGCCAACTGCCCATACCAGAAGTAATACACTTGTACACTGGGCCCACAATCAGCAGTTCCCAACTTCAATGGATGAAAGATATGTGTCCTGCCACCACAGTGCTTGCCACCAACCTCCCTAATGTAAAACAACCGGTCTGAAGGCCAAGTACTTAGTACAAATGACATAGAATGATAGCTACACTGTAATCAGGTTTTAACCAAGCAGTAATAAGTAGAAGTTAACACTCCTGTATAGAATGTGTACCATGTATTGTTGAGATACTATGCTGATAACCTGTTTGTGTACCTTTCCAGATAGACATGGCACCAAAAGGAATCCTGCCTACTCTGCTGCAGAGGATGACGTGATCCACCAGAGCCTGGTGCGTGACTATGCCATCCTGTTCTCACGCACCACCCAGAATCAGCAGGAGAGGTCTGCACTGTGGCAAAACCTTGTTAGCAGGATAAATGATGTTGGCATGCATGATAGGACATATGAGCAGGTGAGACATCACTGCAGTGATTTGATAAGAAATGTCCGCCAGCGTGCTGCAGATATCCACAGGCAACAGGTTGCCACAGGTGGGGTGGCCACATCCCCCTCACCAGACAGGAGGGGCTACTGCTAAGTGTTGTGGATCCAGCCCCAGAACAACACCAACAATCATGCATCCTGATGGAGGTTGGATCCACACAGCAGCAAGACAGCGTGCAGGTAAGATGCCATATTCATTTATTGTTATTACTTTTACATTTGTTGACCCAGATAGTCTAGCTGGATATAAGTTCATTTTCAGTAGAGGCCTGTGGAGAAAAGCTCCACACATAACGTAATAAAGGCAGACAGACAAGTTGTTAATACAGACAGCCAACATAATAGAATTGTACACCAGCCTGTTAATTAAATCAACATACATGTAAGGAAGTCAAACAGTTTAGAGTCATACACAATGTACCGTTGGTTTCAAAGCAATCCTACCTAAAGCATAATGGTTATGCAATAAGGCAAAAGCCATATACATAATAGTTAGGGCTCAGAAGGGTAGAGAAGTAGAAGGAGTATGACAGATACAATGATATGGAAGAGGCAGGAGTCAAGAAGGGAAGTGAGGAAAAGAAGGAAGACAGTCAAGAGGAGGTGGGAGGGATGGGAGAAGTGGGTCAGAGCATAGAAGGACATCAAGGTGAAAGAAACAGGGTAGAAGCTAGTTTCTATGCACAATGAGGGGTTAAAGGTGAAGAGAGGGTAGGGAGAGGGACGTTAGCCTGGACTCCAAGAAGAACAAAGCCAGTGGTTTTGGAAGTACATTTTGAGTTGACGTTTGAAGAGAGGTAAGGGTGAGATTAGAGTTAACTCCTGGTATGTACATATGACTGTTCTGTACGCTGTTACTTCATGCACGCATAAGGTGTGCATGTGGTATGTATCTGTCATCATGATATATATACAGACATGATGTGCAGCTAATGTGTATAAGGGAACTAGTGTACTACTGTACTGTATCATGTGCAAAACGAATGGCACACATGTGCCCACTGACATTACTCTCTTCACACTTCCAGGTCCCTCCCATCTAGCAATGAGGCAGGCCATACATGCTGGTGAGTCCTTTTAACATTATCTGTAAAACAATTTATAAAACTAGGAAGAGTAGTGTAACTCTGTAGTAGACATGCTGGTGACGGTGTTCACAATAACTGTAATTGACAGGTAGTAAATTGAGTAGTGTAACACGGTACTGATGTGTGTGTTTACTGTGGGGTGTGCATGTGTGCCCTGTGCCCAAGTGTGCATGTGTGTTAGTGTCCATGAGTGCATGTGTCCATTTCTGAATGTGTGCATTAGTATTGAAGTGCATCTCTTTCAAATATGTATTGAGACTGTAATCTGTGTTCCATGTTTTCCTCCGTAGGTTCTGGTGCTGCTCTGGTGACCTGCAGCAGGGAACCTGAATCTTGTGCCCCAGGTACTGATGATGATGAAATGTCTGTAATGGTGCAGGAAGGTGTGTCTGGGTCCGCCATTGGTCAGCCAATTGACAGTACACAGCTTTCAACCCGTCAATGCGCACAGTCATCCTGCCGTTACATCCTTTGTCACCATTGTCCCTAGGTGATGGACAGTCAGCAGTGGGCATAGATCAGGGTAATGTGGTACCTGTGGTACATGCATCCCCACAAGGCAGCCATGAGCAGGGCCTCCAATGGTACCACGCAGACAGTCGCCCATGGGTTCTCGTGGGGGCATCCCTGGTCAGACTGCCTCTGGCCGGCGTGCCCAAGGAGGTATGTCAACCTCCACTATGTTTAGAACTGTCATGCAGGCACAGGCACGTATGGAAAGGTACACCAGACAGGGTCTGAGGGAGCTGAGAGCATGTCGCATAGCCATGACAGACGGCATGCGTGATGTTGCAAATGCTATCCGTAACTTCACAGATGTCGTTGACAGACGTTGTGGGGGCATAGAACAGCTGCTCCACAACCAGATGTCCATGGGCCAGAGCGATGGTGTGCGTTTGCGACGTCGACGTGGCCGTATGCCACCAAGAGCACCAGCTGGCAGTGGCCGCGGACGACAACAGGCCCACTCGCGCGCCTCAAGTGCCAGCAGCAGCCCCAGCAATGCTGGGTCTGTGCTGTCATCCAGACGCCCCAGGAGACCACGTGCACGTGGGTGTGGACAGTCCCAACAGGGAACTGTGTCCAGTCAACACACCCCTGCTTCCGATGACACTACCCAGACTGGGTTAGTACCAGATACGGCCTGTAGCACCCCTGCCAGGCACAGGTACCGTGTCCGTGCCCACAGACACTGATCTGGATAACCTGACAGGTGCAGTCTGTGGCTGTCCACAAAACCCTCTACATGGCAGCCATTATGTGGGACTGTGTGCGTGCTTACACACATGCAGAAACCTAACACCTAGGGCAAACACATACACACACACACTGCACCAACAATGGTCCACCCTGTACTGCTGCCCCTCACAAACACACATACACACACATGTCAATTGGTGTTACCAGTGGCCGGCTTGGGCATACCTAACCCACACCCTGTGCATATGATGACACTGTGCCACCTCCTGCATACAACAACATTGGTGCAGGTAAAGGTAAACACGTTGCTGATGCACAGGGTGACTACATAGATGTGTATAAGTAGTAACATGTTGGTAACTGTTGACTGTTGCAGTATAATTGTGTGTATATCCCAGCAGTCCTGCTGCAGTAACTGTATGAATGTCCTCAATTGTTATCTGCACCCATACTACTTAACAAAGTGTACCAGCTGCACACCATCACATGCTAACATTGACTATGGCAATGCACATCTTGTGCTGTTATGTAGATTCAGCTACATGTATCTGTTCTGTCACACATGCATTTATACACACCCTGCTACCCACACACATGCACACGCTCACCTGCCATTCCCATTATTTATCACCCTACATGAGTAGCTGTTGATACATGACAGGCACACATTTCAGAAGTGCACTATGTTGTTTACTACTGGCATCCCCTTCTCTACCTGTACTCACAGGGTGCAGGCAACCTCATCAGTTGAAAGATGTAATGTGCATCAGGTACTGTAGTACCCTGATTGCCACATCAAACATGTTTCCCATATGGAAATGCACACACAGACACATCCCACATCCACACACTTGCCACATTTAGGCTTCAGAACACTATCTAGGTATATTCGGGTACATGTGCGTGTTACAGTAGCATGTAACACTATACTGAGTACTGGCAGTTAGTTGTCATTTGTCATGTTGTCTGTATAGAATAAAAGAATTGTTTGATTATCCTACTCCATTTTGTGGACATTACTTGAAGAAGTGTTACCTTACATGTGTTATCAGTACCACCACCTTCTGTTTTGTAGTTTTGTTTGTATAGGGTGCTATCAACATCACCGCTTGTTAAGGGTAATGAGCACCCTGCAGTGCATAGCCCCATGTGGCAAAAGCCACATCCCACCCCATCATTGTGCACACACACTAACCCCACCAACAGTAAAACACATACTTTCCATTTGCAAGATTCAAACCCATACCTAACTGTGCAATGACAGTAGAAACAGACACATTATCAGAGTGTGCTATTTGCAGCAGTTGGAGAAATCTATACTAATGCTGTACTTAGAGGGTGCTGACATCATCTGTGTGTAGGAGGAGGGATGTGCACCCTGTAGTGTGTTCTCCCAGTTGGCAAAAGGCAGTTAACCCTCCCAGCATAGTGCACACACATAAACCACAGTCATACTAACACACATACATTCCCTTTGCAGGATTCAAACCCCTACCTAACTACGTTATGACACTGAAGAAAGACGCATTAGCAGAGCGCGCTATGCAAATTACTGGAGGACTTTGCTACAGGTGATATAGTTATACAGTCCTGACATCATCAGTGTTTCAAAAGGGGGATCTGCATCCTGTATGACACTGTCACAGTTGCTAATAGGGACATTTCCCACACACACACACATCGATGTGTTGGAGGTTTGCATATGTGGGGGATCCAGAACTCCAGTATGATTAGTATATGGTTTGATTGCAACAATGAGGGATATACTCCCAGTGGTGAGCAGTTTGTACTCATGTTTGTAAAGATCAGCTCTAGTATATCTGCCCCTCTTGTGGGAAGGTTGGTTACCTGTTCCATAGCCAAAGAATGTCTGATCAATGGGAACCTTAGAGCTTGGGTATTGTGGCTTGTGTAATGTTCACAGTCTATGTTTGGGTAGCTGGCATCACCCAGTATGATGGTGTTTGCAGAGTAATCTAAACTCTCCTGTGTCAGCATGAAGGCTGTGTGGGTGTCCTGAGTTTGAGAGGGTGCTGTAAGAGCTCCTCTGTGTCTCTTTCCATGTGGTCCAGAGAGGTACGTCTCAGGTTGTTTGCACCAGCATGGACAATGCCTGCCTCATAGCTGTACTTGCTGTGGAGTGACCTGTGTGCCTGTGTTATGTGGCACATTCTATCACCCAACAGGTAGCTGACTGTGACCCTCACCTTGCTCTGTCTGGAGGGCGGCACGTCTGTCAACAGCTCATGTCAAGCAAGTGCACACCCCTCATAAATGATGTGGAAACCTTCAAAGGCCCAAGGCCTGTTGAAAATATGGACCAGACTGCAGATACCTGTATAGAGGCATTCTGTGGACACATTCAGGAATGCATGGATCATGAAGCCACATATGAAAGCATGACCCAATTCTCCAAAGGCAGATGTCCTGGGCGGACACCAGCCATAAACACACTATACAATAGAAGGATGACGCCACTACATGATACAACAACCTCCCAAAATGTGAAGGCACCACCGATGAGTATTGGAAGACAACTACAGGCACCCATATGATTGTCTAAGGCCATCTTTGAGAGAGGATTCCACAAGCCACTGAGGATAATCACAAGGCTGCCTGTAGTTATGTTAGTAACCTGGGTGGTACTACCCAGATATGCTCAGAGGTAATCCAATATGTCACACAAAATATAAAACACACAGACATTGCCATCATCCTAGTGGACAGGTTCAATGCTGCCTTCTCTCCCCACCACACCAAAAGGGCAAATATGTCTCGCAGCACAGTGCTTCCCCCCCTGACATCACAGATGCTCAGGTAAGAGATGCCCTTCCCAAAGCAATAAACACCGCATCAATGGGACCAGACAGTGTCCCAGGCTGTGTCCTACATGAACCACAAGAAGAGCTACACCCAGACATAACACCACTGTTCAATCCCAGCCTTAATACACGATATGTGGCCAGAGGGTGGCATACAGCAACAGTGGTCCCTCAACATTCAGGTGGTGCCATCACGGATCCTGGACACTACTCGGCCCATATGTCTGACTAGCTTTGTCTGCAAAGCTATGGCAAGGATCATCATGAACCTCACATATCTAGATATTGTGGACCTACAGACATGTCACCATACACAGTTTTGCTTTGTCAATGGCAAATCCTGCCTATCAAACCTGTTTGATTTCTTGGAAACAGTCACAAAGGCCACTGTCAAGGAGTAGGAGGTCCACACAGCCTACCTGGACCTTGCATAAGCCTTGGATACAATACCCCACTTGTGCATTCTAGGGAAGCTCACCAGTGTACATATTAACCCCTATATCACTATGGGTATTGCACAGTGGCTCAAGGGCAGAACACACATGGTAGAATTGCTGGAGCCATGTCAGCCTCCAGCCTGGTACAAGTGGTGTCCCACAAGGCACAGCCCTAGGAGCTGTCATGTTCATTATATATTTGTCATAGGTACAGGCCAACATGGAAGTACTGTGGCTCAGCAAGTCGCAGGTGACTGCAGACCGAACACCATAATCAACTCACCAGCTAACACACGCATCCTCCAAAAGGGACTCTTGCAAACACATGACCTGTGCCACAGCCATGGCCTCAACGTGAATGACAGAAAGAGTATAGTCATCCCCTTTGTCAAACACTAAGTGACCACAACGTACCACATATGTGTTAATCCAGTAAGTGCAGACCAAGGAATTATGGACCTTGGGGTACGCAGGTTGATAGCATTCTACCATTTGACAACAACATGGACAAAGTGGTTAGGTAAGCATGTTATATGGGCCACATCATCATGGGATCCACATGTAGGCCAGGGGAGGACATTCCTTTACTCATCCCTCATCATGCCCATAATTGACTATGATGAACCTGTCAGCATGCACCTTACCAGACACATGCAGCAACTGGAGCTACCACATATGTACCTCGACAAGGGGATCAAAGTGCTCAAACAGATGCCACATACTGACTGGTGAAAGTAGCAGCAGCTCTACTCAGTGACATACTGCCTCTTCATAGGCAATCTGTGCCTGACATAGAAGGCCAGGTCATACCCTCACTTAATGGCCATGCTGCATCTCAGAATATCCAGATCCCACCAGGATCCACGCTGGAAATACGTGAACCTCAGGAGTGATATACATAGGACATGGTGGAGGGGCACATTCACAACTCAGAGGCTCCCTTCATTCCTGATTATTATCCCAATAGAGGTTAGGCAGACTGACTCAGTGACTATCTTCAAGAGCGATATTAATGACTGGATGTGACATTGTAGGGTTACCCTGGGTATCACTTATGTGTCACTGTGAGAAAGAGGCACAGTATACTAACCTTGGAAAAGGGCATAGCAAGACAGATTCACATTGCATGTTGAAAGGCACACACATTCTGGCTAGGTGGATACATGCCCTGGGCAGATATCCCTGTACGAACCTATGGACCTATGTCTCTTTTTCACCATTGGCCCTATGTGCTGTCAATCACCAATGTAATCTCAATACTCCGGTAGCATGTGCAAAGGTCAGTTGGCAGTCACCTCTATGGTACAGTTGTGGAATATGTGTGTCATGTAGTAATGTCACAGCTGCCACATGTACACAGTCAACCCTATCCCTTACCCATTGATGTACATCACATGTATGAGATGGAAACACATGGCCAAACTGTAACAACAACATACAAGTCAGTCAGATGCATGGACACATATGACTCAGTCATTGTCCATGCCACCACAGCTGATGTGGGATGTCGCTCACTGGGATACATGATAGGGAACATGGAAGGGATCACTGAGCAAGTGACACAGGCTGGTAGACCCCTGACCTTGGTTGGCATCAGACCCTCACCAGGGATTCCGACAAATTACTGAATGCTAATGAATAAGTGTAGCTACAACACCCTAGCTGAATGGTTCTTAGCATGCAGTCACTGCATTGCTATGGAATACTGTCTTACCACTCCCACAACAGGTGAGAACATGCAGCTCCTGTACATTAACAACATGTAGACTTTATGCCCCAGACCAGGTGTGCATCCCTCACTACTAGGCTGATAGCATCTACATCTCACACTGTATATACACATCCCACATGCAGCATCTGCACAGAAGACCACAGTCATAATGTTACCCTGTGCAAATACCATGTATTCACATGTGGCAGGCATCACACATGGTAACTATTGAAAGTCACAGGTACATATGTGTATTTGGCACACACATACATCATGTGTTCATTGCCATAACCGGTGTAATCAATGTCATGCATTATTGTGAGGGACAACCCACACACATGGGCATTCTGTGTGTGCACAACACACATGGCATGTCTGTAATCAAAAGCCATACATAATTGTGATATCGTTTAGAAAGGGGTATGTGCATCCTGTAGTGTGTTTTCCCAGTTGCCAAAAGGGATATATCAATCATACACACTTACCCCCCTTCACACACACTTGCCACCTGCTGGATTCATACCCCTACCTAACTATGTTATGACACTAGAGACGGACGCATTAGCACAGCGCGCTATTCGCATTACTGGGGGATTTCCTTTCCCCTGATATACTTATAGGGTGCTGACATCATCAGAGTTTAGAAAGTGGAATGATCATCCTGTGGTGTGTTTTCCCAGTTGCCAAAAGGGATGTTTCTTTCATACACGCTTACCCCCCTTCACACACACTTGCCACCTGCTGGATCCAAACCCCTACCTAACTATGTTATGACACTACAGACAGACGCATTAGCACTGCGCGCTATTCGCATTACTGGGGGATTTCCTTTCTCCTGATATACTTATAGGGTGCTGACATCATCAGAGTTTAGAAAGTGGAATGATCATCCTGTGGTGTGTTTTCCCAGTTGCCAAAAGGGATGTTTCTTTCATACACACTTACACCCCTTCACACCTGCTGGATTCAAACCCCTACCTAACTATGTTATGACACTACAGACAGACGCATTAGCACGGCGCACTATTCAGATTACTGAGAGAATCCTTTTCTCCAATATACTTATAGGGTGCTTACATGATCAGTGTGTAAAAAGGGGGATGAGCATCCTCCGGTGTGTTTTCACATTTGCTAGGAGTAACATTTGGACCAAGTGTGTGAGCATGCCCAGTTCAGCCTTCCCATGGCATGTTGTGTGAAAGATGTCTCATTTCTCTAAGTGTGTGAGCATGCCCAGTGTGGGCTTGACATATGTTGAACTCTGCAGCCCATCACATTTGTGGATGAGTGTGACCTTCAACAAATACCTCCAGTATATGGTTGTGTGTTCTGTGCCATGTTGTGTAGTTACTGTCCAAATGCTTTTTGTGTGAACAAAACAGGGAGTATACTGTGCCTGCAGGTTTTGCATGGGATACTTTGCACACAATTGTCATTGTCAACATCCGTTCATACTGATCTAACACTGTAGCACTGTCTAGTGTAGTGTTTCAGTACTTTCACTGTGGTGGTCAGTATCCTGGGCTTTAGTCCTATCACTGCTTTACATTTCCATAGTGTGCACAACAGCCTGGTTAGGGTCCAGTTGTGCACATCTGCACAAAGGCAGTGCCTCTACAGACCCTGGTAATTGCTGCCCCATAAGCTTAACAAGTGTAGTCTGCAAATCTATGGAGAGGATCATAATTGAGCTCATAAACAAAGATATAGGGGACATGCAGACATTGTACCCATCCCATTTTGGCTTGGTCAGGGGCAGATCATGCCTTTTGTACTGGGTTGACATCTTCAAATCGGTCACTTAGGCCATTGTTGGGGAAAGGCAGTCCATACAGCCTACCTTGGCCTTGAAAACACGTTCAACACAATACCCCACTCAGGTATTGTGGAAAACCCTAACAACTGAAATGTAAACCCATATGTCACAAGATGGGTTGCAAACTGGCTTAAGGATGGGACCCACAAGGTTAGAGTTGCTGGCACTATGTTAGACTCCAGGCTGGTCACAGGTGGTGTCACCCAGGGCTCAGTCCTTGGCCCCCATTGTTTGTCATGTACTTCCCAGAAGTACAGGCCAACATGGGAGGACTTTGGATGACTATGTTAGCAGATGACTGCACACTGGGCACCATAGTGGACAGTGCATCACACACCGATATCCTTCAGAAGGGACTCACAGTAACTGATAGCTGGTGCCAGGGCCATGGCCTGAAGTGAAAGTGCACAACATGTGTAGACATACCCTTCAGGAAAAGAAAGGTGACCCCAAGCTACCATATAGGTGGCAATCCTCTAAGCACAGAGGAGGTTATCATGGACCTGGGGACCCAGGTTGACAGTCGCCGTTCTTCTGAGACTCACATTGCTAAAGTGGCTAGGAAGACCTTCTACATTGCCCACCTGATCAGGATGGGATTCACATCCAGATCTAGTGGGTCATTGTTCCCCTGTACTCTTCACTTATCAGACCGGTGATCGAGTCGAATGCCCTATTCTGGCTGTATCTCACCCAACATCTGCAGCAATTGGAGACACCCTGACTGTCCCCCACTTAAAGGATCAAGGAACCCCAACAGCTGTCATATGCTGCCAGATTGAAGACACTCGCACTCTATTCACTCACATACCATCTGCTTAGAGTTGACATGTGCCTGACATGCGAGGCCATGTCCAAACAGAGATTAATGGACATGCTCCACCTCAGACTCAGAAGATCCACCTGAACCACTAGTGCAGGTGACTTACACCTTAGCAGGGATGTATGTTGGACATGTTGGAGGGATGGAGTTATCACTCGGAGACTCCCTATGCTGTGGAATACAATCCTGGTCCATTTGAGGCAGAGCACCTTGCTGGCTGTGTTCAAGAGGTATCTTGACCTAATGCTAGTCGGAGAGTGTGTTTGTGCATCAACACATTGTAAGTGTAGTTTGCCATGTCATATGTCTTGTTTAGTATACTGTGCCTCTGTCTACCTGTGACATAACATTGATACCCAGGGTAAACATACCATCTCCCATCCACTCATTAGGATTCCTGTTGAGGGGACTCAACCATTGTCTCTATGGACAACCTGTACTGGTAGTTTACTCATGTGTGGGGGTGGCTTCTGTGTTTTGGATAATGCAGTACAGCCTGTCCTATATATGTCAGTGCTGGGGTTCAGGTCCCTCATGTGCATAGCTCCCTGCCATTCAGATTGTACAAGGTGCAGCATGTGCATTGATTCCAGCTTGGACATGGCTTTCTACATCAGGCACAGCTTGCATCTGGGTGGACAGCATGGCAGTGTGTGGAGCTGCACTCTGTTTAATCAGACTACACATTACATGTGTTCCAGCTCTGTCATACTCCTGGTGAGGTACTGTTGTGGACTTTACAGGTGCTGGATGTGTGTGCATGAGGTACACCCACAGGGGCTGTTGTGGTCATTTCTAATGCTGATGAAAGATAACTGCAGAACCAGAATGACCTCCCTTAGCTAGATGTCAGACAGCATGGACCATACAATCACAACTGAAAACAGGACCCTCTCCACAAAGGGAAAGTGTCCTGTCTGGTGGACCCCAGCCATAAACAAACTGTATGACAGATGAGGGTTACTAATGCAAGACAGAGCTACATCTCCAAAAGGGAAGACAGCTGTGATCAGCACTAGTAGAAAGCTACAGTATCTCATAAAGACATGCAAGGTCAACTTGGGGACATAAATCACCAAAGACAATGAAGGTAACCACACTGCTTTCTTCAGTTATGTCAGACACCTGGTTGTGAACCCTCGGATATGCTCAGAGTTGGTACACAACAACATATATTCCAGTGACCTGACAGATATTGGCAACATTCCGGACAGCTTCAGTGCGATTTACCCCCTCCCTCACCCCCAAAACAAGATAGTTATCACTGCTGTATGTAATCTCACTGTCATCTTGGATGTCCGTGTGAGAGCCACACTCAGCAAAGACAAGTACACAGCATCCATGGGACCTGCTGGTATCTCCAGTTGCATGCTATGTGAACTCCAGAAGGAGCTGGACCCATATATACAACTGCTATTTCACCTTAGTCTTGCTACAGGATATGTACCTGAACACTGGCATACAGCAACAGTGGTCCCACTCCACAAAGGAGATGCCTCCACAGACCATGGCAACTACCACCACACAAGCTTAACCAGCCTTGTCTGCAAAGATATGGGAGGAGTCATGGAGCTCTTACACAGACACATTACTGACCTACGGACCCTTGTTCCCACCTAGTTCAGCTTTGTACAGGGCAGATCCTGCCTTTTGCACCTTTGCACCCGAAAAGTACCTACCATGAAGATCAGGGTTCTTCAACACATGTCATATGCTTCCAGAATAGAGGAAGTCCAGCTTTGACCAGTGTCATACCGCATACTTACAGGTGACCTATGCCTGACATACAAGACCATTCCAATCAGGATTTGGTGGACATGCTCCACTGCAAGCAATCCAAATCCACCAGAGCCATGAGAGCTGAGTATTTGAACCTCAGCACATACATGTATAGGACATGCTGGAGGGACAGAGTCATAACTCAGAGGCATCTCACACTCTAGCAGATTATCCCAGTTCATGTTTGACAGAGTCCCTCACTGACTCTCTTCAGGAGACATCTGGAAAACTGCATATGAGACGGAGGCACAGACTAGACAGAGACACAGTCATGTTATTCAATTACGTAAGGGGATCATAATGTGTCACTGCTAAGTCAGAGGCACAATATTCAGAATCTATTCTGTACACTTATTACCACTATAAGGGGTGGCAATAGCCACATCACTATGGCTAGGCTTATACATGCACTAGGGCAGATAGCCTAGTAGTAGACTGTGACACTATGAAACACCAGTGTATGTGTAGCTATTGTCATTCAAACAGTATGATGTGGCTTGGGGGGCTTGATATCTCCCTGTATTCCAACATTGTTTTGTCTATTCCTTCTAGCATGTCTAGGGATCAGTTGCTAGTGTCCTCTCCTGCTCAGCTGGTGAACCTGGGAATATTGAGGCACTGTTACACTTGCCTCATGTACACTGCCAACCCTCTCCTTCTGCTATAAAACACACATACATGTGAGAGATGCAAGTATGTAGCCAAAGTGGAGGCTGAGCTCTCTCAACATAGGACTAGCAAGACCAGAGAGAAGGTGAAGGTAACCACACACACATCACAAATCCAGTCTCACATGGCACTGTCACAACTTAAGATCATACACATAGACACACAGAGACACTCTCGGAGGCTCTGATCAGAAGTCTACCAGAATGGCAGTGGCCACCACAGCAGACACTCACACAACTGCCTCCACAGGGCACAGCACATGCAACACATTGACCACAGAGTCGGTGTGCCAAACAGTCACAGCCCTTAAGGCCAAACACAATGCCAGACACACTTGTCATAGGTGACTCCATAGTCAGACACACTGATGTCCCACTCACCAGATCAGGTACAGAGGAGGTCACAGTAAGCTGCCTATCGGGCACTGGAATCCACCACATAATGCAAGCACTCAGGTCACTAAACTGCAAGTACAGGTCTGACCCAGTCATAATCCATGCTGGTGTGAACGACCTGAGATGTACCTCCCTGGACTACATGGAAAGAGACATAGAGGATCCCTCTGATTATGTAGGCCAGGCAGGTATGACCCTGACCTTCAGCAGTATCCTACCTTCACCAAGTATGATGCCACATAAACAGAGACAAGATGATCAGCTGTGATATTTTGCTTAGACTATGGTGTCATTCTAAGGGGGTCCAATGTCTGTCTGCCTGGGATGACATGCTGGACAGGCCACAGTGATTTGCAAGGGACAGCTTGCACCTGTCACCCCTGGCCTTCCGGATTTCAGATGATGCTCTTGCCACCCCCATTGTGCCTTTTTTATGCAAGATTCAGATTCTACACCTACCACCCTAGAACACAGTAAAGGAAAGACACTAAGGGTAATGCTGCTCAATGACCAAGGTCTCAACCTCAAGCTGCACACACTCTATGCCCTTCTGAGTATGTAGCACATTGATGTCTGTGCTGTGCCTGAAACCTGGTTCACAGCTTCTGACAGCACCCCGGCACTATCGGGTGTTACCTCATATCATGCATTCCGGCACCAGCATCCCGACAACACCAAGAAGGATGGTGGGTGTCCATATTCATCAAGGACACCCTCACCTCTTGGTTGGTGGCAACACACGATGCATCGGAGACCATCCATGTGCCAGTGACCGTAGGCAAGACTGCTCTGCAGTTTGTAGCATGTTAC
Source organism: Protopterus annectens (assembly GCF_019279795.1). Classification (NCBI taxonomy): domain Eukaryota; kingdom Metazoa; phylum Chordata; order Ceratodontiformes; family Protopteridae; genus Protopterus; species Protopterus annectens. The sequence continues at coordinate 736,920,204 of NC_056746.1, read as the reverse complement.
ATGCCACCCGCTCAAACTCAGGTACCTCACACAGCTATCCTGCAAACACTGAAGGGAATAAATGTATCTCCAAACACCATCCTACTGGGTGATTCCAACTATCCACATATAGACTGGGATCACTAATCATGCCACAACACTCTAACACAAAGGTTCCAAGAGTTCATACACTGAAATGCCATGGAACAACTGGTCCCAATCCCCTCAAGTGGAGGCAACATACTGGAACACATCATCACGAACATGGGGTCACACTGTTCAACACCAGACGTATACCCATCATTGGTAAGATCAGATCATGGACTACTCTCAGTGGGAGTCCACATCCCACCCACACCCCAGATGGGAAAAGAAACAGTGAAGACCTTCTCAAATGCCGACTTCACATTTCTGAGGACTGGTGTGGTCTCTTTCAAGGCCCCCAGGCCAGCGGACACCATTACCCAAGCCACTGTATCACTTAGAAATGCCTTCTACCAGCACCTCCAGGACTGCATGGATCAGGCAATCCCAAAAAAAAAGGACTCTTTGTACCACAGGCAAGCATCCAGTCTGGTGGACCCTAGCCATAAACAAGCTGTACAACACAAGGAAGGAGCTACTACGAGATAGAGCGTAATCCGTGGGAGGGATGACACCCCTGCTCATTGTGAGTAAAACACTGGGTTCACCCATACAATCATCCGAGGCATGTTTTGAGAGTAAACCCACTCAGGACTCCAGGGACAATCATGAGGCCTTTTTTACCTATGTTTGAAACCTGGGGGGGAACTCTCAGATATGCTCAGACTTAGTTCGGAATGATGTTGATATCACTGCACCTACAGACATTGGCAACATACTGGCTGACAGGTTCAGTGCAGATTTCTCCCCCCAACTGGAGGGGTATGTACACCAGAGGATTGTAGCCCCCCAAACATCTCCACTGCTGGGGTGGGAACTGCTCAATCCAAGGCAGAAAACACTTTATCCATGGGACCAGATGGTGTCCCCGGTTGTGTGCTCCATGAACTCAATGAGTAATTACACCTGCAGTTAGGGCAGCTGTTTAATCTTAGCCTCATCTCAGGATATGTTCCCAAGGAGTGGCATACAGCAATGGTGGACCCACTTCACAAAGGAGTTGCCTCCACCAACCCCAGAAACTACCATCCCATCAGCTTGACAAGCCTGTTCTGCTAAGGTATGGAGAGGATCATAATGGGAATTCTAAATGAAGACATAGGGGACTTGCAGACATTGGATACAATCCAGTTTGGCTTTGTCAAGGGCAGATCATGCCTTTTAAACTTGGTTGACTTTTCAAAACACTCACCCAGGCCATTGACGTGGGCAAGGCAGTCCACACAGCCTACCTTGACCTGGCAAAGGCCTTCGACACAATACCCCACTCAGGTATCATTGAAAACATCACCAGCTTAATTGTGAACCCATACATCACAGCATGGGTTGCAAACTGGCTAAGTGACGGAACACACAGGGTCAAAGTTGCTGGTGCCAGTTCACACTCCAGAGCTGTCACAAGTGGTGTCCCACAGGGCTCAGTCCTGGGCCCACATTTGTTCAGTATCTACTTTTCAGAAGTACGAGCAAACACAGGAGGATTATGGCTGACAAAGTTTGAAGATGACTGCAAACTGGGAAGCATAGTTGGAAACCCATCTGACACAGACATCCTTCAGAAGGGTCTCATAGACACGGATAACTGGTGCCACAGCCATGGCCTTACATTAAACACTAAACAATGCATAGCCATACCCTTCAGGAAGAACAAGGTTACCACTACTTCCCATCTAGGTGGCAATCCTCTAAGCACAATGTACGTTATCAGGGACCTGGGCACCCAGGTTGACAGTGACCTTTGTTTGACACTCACATTGCCAGGGTAGTTTGGAAGGCCTTCTACATTGGCCACCTCATCATGCAGTGATTCACATCTAGATCAAGGGAGGTCATTGTTCCCCTGTACTCATCACTCATCAGACCAATGATTGCATACAATGCCCCATTCAGATTGGATGGGCCCACATATTCCTCGACAGGAGGTGAAAGGGTCTCAAACATATTTCTTATGCTGCCCGACTGAAGGAATTCCAGCTGTATTCAGTCACTGTCTGCTCAGAGGTGACCTGTGCCTGACATACAAGGCTATGTCCAACCCAGGATTAATGAACATGCTTCACCTCAAGACCTCTACATCCATCAGAACTACAAGGGCAGGAGACCTAAACCTCAACACAGATATTAATAGGATGTGCTGGAGGGACAGATTCATCACCCAGAGAGTCCATATGCTGTGGAACAACATCCTGGTACATGTGAGGCTGAGCACCTCACTGGCTTTGTTCAAGTGAGATCGTGACCAATGGATGGGAGATTGCAGGTATACCCCAGGGATAACCTCAGTATCACTGCTTGACAGAGGCACAGCAAAATAATGGGCATATTATCCATCAACTTGCAGGGGTGGCAGAAGCCACAAAACTGTGGGCTAGGCTTATTAATGCCCTAGGGCAGATAGCCTAGTATGAACCTATGGACATAGGCCTGGGGCAGTTCCTGCTATTAGGACAGTGGTCTGCAGCAAGCTATATAGTAGTAGTCGGTTTTAGCCATTGGTTTTTGACCATGGCTGTTCCATGTTGCTTCTTGTTGTGGTACAAACATGGGTGTGTGGTTATCCATGCTATTTATTGCTAGTCACCCTCATTTTGTATCTTGTTCCATGTTTTTGCACATGTACATCACTGTATGACGTGCAGCTGTTTCCGCAGGGTCATATGCGTGGATATGGATGTTAGTTGGGGTCCTCAGGTGTGCATATTGTACATGATATTACATTACTTAACACATGGCATTCATGCCTCAGGTGGTGCTGCAGGGCCACCTCTGTCGGATACACATACTACACTCCCTGTACGTTTGGAAGCAGGTTGTGTCATGTTAGGCATCCCTGTTACTGTATGAGTGAGTCAGATCGGGTATCAGTCCCAGTGTTCCCACTGACCAAGCATATGTGCTATGCGTTGCCTCTTTGCCAAGGCCAGGGCATACTGGGCACGCCTCCTTCTGCCTACTGGGACAAGGTCAGGTTGTTCCTCCTCCGAGTCACCCCCTGCCTGTGGTGGCCTTGGCAATGGTGGGGGGATGTTTGGCCCAGCCCTGTGCTGGTCCTGCTGCAGCTGTTTCTGCAGGATCATATTATGTAGCATAGCACATATCATGATCATTTGGGTACATGTAGTTGGTGTGTACTGCAAAGCTCCACCAGACGTGTCCAGACACCGGAACCGTGACTTGAGCAGCCCAAACACACGCTCTATGATATTACGTGTTTGTGCGTGTGCCTCATTATGGCGTTCCTGTTCGGGTGTGTGTGCATTTCTGATGGGTGTCATCAGCCACGGCTCAAGTGCATAACCTGCATCCCCCACTAGGTGTCCGTGTGGGAAGTCCCCATTGGCAAATGATTGGTACAGCTGCGTCAGATGCCAGATGTGGGAATCGTGGTAGCTCCCAGGGCAGCCAGCACACACATTCATTATTATGCCCTGGACATCACACACGACCTGGCAGTTGATGGAGGGGTATCCTTTGCGGTTAATGTAGGCTCTACCCCGCTCACCGGCTGGTGCTTTGATGTGTATGTGCGTGCAGTCTATTGCACCCAGCACCTCAGGGTATCCCGCTATTTGCTGGAAGAGACGCATATTGCTGGCCACAACCTCAAGGTCATTAGGGACATATATATGATCACTGACATGTGGTGACATGGCATCCAGGAACTGGTGCAGTACTCTGGAGGCTGATGCCTGTGATATCCCCATCATATCACCAGTTGGTCTCTGGAAGGTACCTGTTGCTAGTATTCTTAGGCCAACACATACCTTGGTTTCTACTGGGATGGGTTCCCCTCAGTTGGTTCTGTGTGTGAGATGTGGCCTGCACAGCTCAACAATCTGCTGCAGAAGGTCTCTGTCCACTCTGTAGCGCTCTACTATCTCCAGCTCATGTAACCCATGGTAGGTGACCCTGGGCCTGTATACTCTTCTCCTTCTCCTCACTCTGGGTTGTCTGTCAGCGTCTGCATTGTCACCATCCTCAGCAATTCGCCTATGCCTGATTATAATAGCCATGGCAGCCCCTAGCATTTCTGCTCTGAGTTCAGCTTTTTTCAGTTTTCAATTCTGATAGCTTAGTTTCTGGCAGTATCTCTCGTGAGAAACAGCCTGCACTGCTCTTTGTTGTGTTTTAAGTGCTGAGTTGGGCTTCTAGTCTGCCTGTGTAATTGCCTGCTTGTAATTGTTTCCACCAATTAACTCCAGCAGTATTCCCTGGCAGTTTCCCTGTATTTTGGTTGTTTCATGTTTCCTCTCTGTTTCCTGAGGGGGAGCAATGTGCACACCAGCTTAAACACGCTCACAGTCACTTAAACGCGCGCACACATCCCTACATGGTGTTACACGCGCGCACACATCCTTACACGGTGTTAGCTAGGCTGATTCATGCTAAAACGCACGCACACTGCCTTACACACGTGCACGCCCACACAAACCGTTGCAAACAGTTTGCAACACGCTCCTACATGTTGAACCTGCCTTACACGCGCGCACACGCGCGCATGCACGTATATCAAGAAACTTTGAGTGTAGGGATAGCGTATGCCCTCAATTTCTTGACTTTCCTAGTGTTCTGTTGGGACACACCTCCCTCCCTGATGTCTGTCTGTCATCTGTTACCTTACATTGCCCTCCAATCTGGTACATTTCTTTCTATCCCCGTGATGTCACCTACCTCTTACTCTGTTCCTCCCCCTTCTCTAATTCTTACACTACTCAGAAAGTGCTCATTACCTATGTGGCAGTGTGATTCAGTATTGTAACCCTCATTTACATAGGATTGCCTAGTAATGCTTAGTTACATATCTTACACGGAGCTTCCCCCCCTTGACAACCACTAAACGGAGGCCATATTGTTTTTAGTCTGCAAGTCCCTCCATTGACATTCCGTGTAATACATAAATCCCACAATTGTGGGCTTATAAGCTTCGGTTTTTAGTTTTAGGTAGCGGACCCCATTTGCGCGGGTGTGCGCTGCAGTTAAACACAAAAATCCTGTGAAAAAAAAAAGTTATATAACTTATTTTTGCAACACTTTTTCATGCCAATGGCCACATATTTGGCCATTGGCATGCTTAATGAAACATATGCACCCTTTATTTGGAGCTGACATAGCTCCGTTTTTGATTTTGCAGAAATGTACTCAGTTGTCAGCTGAGTACATTTCTGCAGCTAACACGTCCGTTACACGGACTGGTTTCTGCTTCGTGGATCGCTCAAATACCTCATTTGCATATCTTGGAGCTGCAAATGAGGTATTGAGCATTTCCGCCAGTCCGTGTAAGAGACGTGTTAGCTGTCTCTTACACGGAGGTTTGGGCTGTACCTGAATCGGGAGGCTTACACGGAGGCTTACACTACTCTTGAACTCCGTGTAAGCCTTCCTGAATCTGGCCCATAGTTTGATTATGACAGATGTCCAATATATTATATGGGTCTGTTTTCATATCAGTGTGTGCACAAGGCAGGATTGGTGAATAGTGACAAGTGTCTGGAGTAAGAACTGCAACTGCCAGATATGTGTGGCCCACTGCTGTACTCAGACATGGCCTAAGTGTGTGAGCATGCCCAGTATGAGCATATATACTATATGTGTGTGAACATCAAGTTGGTTTTTACTTCAGGTCTCACCTTTGTGTTGTACATCGACAGAAAGCACAGTGTGTCTGCAGGGCTTCCATGAGTCATTCTACATACAGTGGGGACAGCTATTATTTGTACATTTCTACCCGGGGGGGCACACCTGATTGTTACTGTGGGTGTACATAGGATGAAGGGTTCACCTGACACTTATACACATTTGCTAGGCCTGCACTGCTATGTCAGGTACTCCATTTCGGTCTGTACTATTGCCTACCATACTGGCTTGAGGCATACCACTGTACTTCAGACCTTAGCTTCCAATTACACGCATATTAGTTTGTGACTTCATAGCCTACCCAACCTACATCACACTGCCTGGCCTGCTGTTATCTGTATGCATAGGCCTGGAGGGAGGTTACTCATATGCCTCTTCAGAGGGCATGATACAGCATTTGTTTGTGTTTGCGTTTGTCTACATTTGTCCTGTTGGCTGTGACTGTTAGGTATGTGACCCCCCCCCAACTGGTATGTGTGAGTGAGTTAAATTGTGTCTGTGCCAGTGAAATGCTGTCATGGCTTAGTGGTTCAGTACTGTGACTATAGTGCACAGTATCCTGAGTTCGAGCATTGTCACTGCTTTTTATTTTCCTTCTGGCGAGACCAGACTGCTTAAGGTACAGTAAAGCAGGTGTGAGTATGTTTACCCAACTTTGCTCGACTTTGCCCATTATTGCCCAACATAGCTCAACATTGCCAGACATTGTGCTGGTTAGCGAGGTGCGCAGCTACACACAATTGAATTTAAATATGCTCAATACTGGTAAAATGTGCTTAGCAGTGCTTTATATTGCTTAAAATAGGGCACTCATGCCTCAGGTTGTGCTGCAGGGCTGCCTATGTCAGATGCACATATTACACTCCCTATACATGTTTGAAAACAGGTAGTGTCAAGTTAGACATCCCTTTTACTGTATGTGTGAGTCAGAAAGGGAGGTGTCATTTCCAGGGTTCCTACTGAGTCAGTGTATGTGCTATGCGTTGCCTCTTTGCCAAGGCCAGGGCATACTGGGCATGCATCCTTCTGCCTACTGGGGCAGGCACAGGTTGTTGCTCCTCCGAGTCATGCTGTGCCTGTGCAGGCCTTGGCAATGGTGGGGGGCTGTTTGCCCTGCCCCATGCTGTACCTGCAGCAGCTGTTTTCACAGGATCATATTGTGTAGCATGGCACATACCATGACAATTTGGGTACATGTAGTTGGTGAGTACTGCAAGGCTCCACCAGATGTGTCCAGGCACCGGAACCGTGACTTGCATCCCAAAACACACTCAATAATGTTTCTTGTTAGTGCGCGTGCCTCATTATGGAGTTCTTGTTTGGGTGTGTGTGCATTTCTGATGGGTGTCATCAGCCACGGCTCCAGTGCGTATCCAGCATCCCCCACTAGGTGACCATCAGGGATGTCCCCATTGGCAAATCTCTGGTACAGCTGCGTCAGATGCCAGATGTGGGAATCGTGATAGCTTCCAGGGCAGCCAGCACACATTCATTATTATGCCCTGGGCATTGCACATGACCTGGCAGTTGATGGAGGGGAAGCCCTTGCGGTTGATGTAGACCCTACCCCGCTCACTGGGTGGTGCTTTGATGTGTATGTGCATACAGTATATTGCACCCACTACCTCAGGGTATTCTGCTATTTGGTGGAAAAGATGCATATTGCTGGCCAATGCCTCACAGGAATTGGGGAAATATACGTACTCACCGACATGTGCTGACATGGCATCCAGGAACTGGTGCAGTACCCTGGATGCTGATGCCTGTGAAATCCCCATCATATCACCAGTTGGTCTCTGGAAGGTACCTGTTGCTAGTATTCTTAGGCCAACACATACCTTGGTATCCACTGGGATGGGTTCCCCTTTGTTGGTTCTGTGTGTGAGGTGTGGCCGGCACAGCTGAACAATTTGATGCAGGAGGTCTCTGACCACCCTATAGCGCTCCACTATCTACAGCTCATGTAGCCTCTGGTAGGTTACCCTGGGTCTGTACACCCTTCTCTGTCTCCTCACTGTGGGTTGCTCAGCAGCATTCACAACATCACCACCCTCAGCACCTTGCACATGTTGGTTTATGATAGCAAGAGCAACCCCTAACATTTTGTCTGACTTAAGCTTTTTAAGTTTTCACTCTTTGTATACTGCAGTGTTGCAGAGTTCTTGGGAAAAAACAGGGGAGACTGCTGTTTGCAGAGTTTAAAGTGCTGAGCTGGGCTGGGCTAGTCTGCTGCCTGTGTAATTGGCTGATTCTGATATATTTCACCTGGCAGCTCTGCTTGGTCTCCTTGGTTAACTTCCTACTACTACTTTTCCTTCCTTTTCCCTTTCTGTTTCCACCCGGGGCAGCACCGCGCAAATGGGCGCTTACACGTTTGCAAGAAATATCAGATATATTCACGGCGTACACCTTTGGTTTCTGGTTTTCAAAAAGGACAACTGTAGACACGCCTCTTGCAATCCTAAGCAACTCAGGGCAAACACAAGACACTGTGCTCCAATAAGCATACAGCCTTTCTGACACACCACCTCATGATGTCACCTATCTTCTACTCTACTACTCACCTACTCCTACACTTACACTCTTGAGACATGGCTCACACACTGGGGAAAATTGGGATTCCCTATCATTATCCTCATTTCCATAGGATTGCCTACTAATGCTTGTTTACATATCTCACACTGAGCTCCCCCCCCCCCTTAGCAACCACTACTCAGTGGCCATGTTGTCTTCAGCCTGCCATTCACCTTCATGGCAGGATAAGCTTTTTAGTGAAAATGCCTATTTTTGGCTATTTTTTAATTATTTTCTTGTTTTTTTAAGCGCAGCACGTTGCTTAAACATCAGAGATCGGGGAAAAAAATGAGATTTTAATAATTTTAAACATTTAAAAATACCAATGGCCTTATATTTGGCCATTGGCATGCTTCCGCAACTGGATACATCCTTTATTTGAAGCTGTCATAGCTCCATTTTGCTATTTGCAGAACGGTACTCCGTTACCAAAGGAGTACATTTCTGCAGATAACACTACTCTTCCACGGACAGGTTAGTGTTTCCTGGATTGCAAATTTACCTCATTTGCATAGCTTTCAGCAGCAAATGAGGTAATTTGCATACCATGACACTGTACATGCAAAAGTAGCTTTAGAAGCTCTCATGCACACCCCTGCCGGCTGTTGCTGGATCGCTCGGCAGACATATTGGCTGCCTGATGTCTTACTCTGCTCTACAACTCCGTGCAAGCTTTCGTAAATCCGACCCACAATCTTTTTAAGGATTTTTGTTATGGGACAAAGATTAGAGATAAATCAGAAGTCAGTTGTTGATGAAGGGGAAAATATTTCACTAGTGGCAAAATTAGAGCATGTTCAAAGCTGTAGGGTAATATTTTGGAGCTGTGAGAGCATTGTATTGCCTAATCTGAAAATGTTGTAACAGATGCTATGAAAGTATGTGTTGTAAGCAGTCCATCTTTTTGTGTCTTTAGAATAGAAATGCAGAGTATTGAAGAATTTCCTGTAGAGGCAGGGATGTAGTTATAATAGCAGGGTTGGGAAACAGTGGACTGACTGAACACGCTGGATTGCTGATGTTTATTTAAGATTGACAATTAATGAGGAGTATAGATTGTGGGGGTAATTTAATAAAGCTTACACAGTCATTTTTACTATGTAGGCATCATGCCACTCTGCTTACATGAAAGTAAGCAGGTTTGCAATCCAGTGAGCACTGCTGGGCAACATGCATGCAAGTGCCAACACAGGAAGCTCCATGGCATGCAAATCAACTCATAAGCAGGTGAATCTCATACAAATTAAGCAGGTAGAGTGATGCAACAAGCAGATAGACAGCCCTGCAGACCCTGTGTCAGTGTTCATAGTGTACATGGAAAAATTCATTGTACAGCAATGTAGTCAGACAAAATGGGCTGTAAAAATGTAGATAGATGGACAGAAATGGCATACCACACACAGATATGAGTGAAAATATCCTCTGTGTGTCTCAAAAGTTACAGCAAATATGTTAAAATACATTTTTTTTAATAATCTGGGCATGTTAGCATGGCACGCTGCAGTGTGCAAACATGCCTTAAAATAAAACACAAGAAATAACAAAATTAATATTAGGAGACAGAAATCTATTACAGGACACTGTGTGGAGTATCTGCAATGGTGCATTGGTGCTGTTGCCAACATGGTAGGGCTTGGAAGTGTGTAGTTTCCAGGTTGTGAACAATGATCCCTATGCAAATGAGGTGGAGTTACTGAATAGCATAATGGGGTAATCGTGTCCGCATATCTCCTCTGTGTATGCAGAGAACCATGTTGGTGTCCACACAGGAAGTAGCTGACATCAGGAGAGAGTGTATCCAATAACTACTAAGTTGATTGGAGCTTAGCTTCTCCTGTATGCACGGTGAGCTGCCATGCTGAGCGTGGAAGTCTGGGGGTGTGCGTGCATTGACTACTAAGCTTTGTTTACCTATGGGACATGTGTTTCCACGTGTCTAAGTGGCACACTGCTGTGCTGAGCTTGGAAGTCTGGGGGGGTATATCCACAAATTGCTAAGCTTTGTTTACCAGCGGGGTGTGCATTTGCATGGTGTGCCTCATTGCTGAGAGTATCTAAAATGCAATGATGTATGAATTAGTTTTGACCCTTGTTTAACTTAACTAGGGCCATTAAATGATGTTAATTATACATTAGACAGGTGCAATGTATCATAGGTAGCCAATCATGCAGGCAGCACCTATAGTAGAGCACTACAAAGTATGCATACACCTGATTTTCCCCCATACTTTGCACCACTGGAGTACAGACTTAGGAATTTTAACTGAAAGAATGCTAGGGGCTGCTACTGGTCTGCTGCATCTGTATGTGCTAGATGCTGAAGTCAATGGTGCTGCTGCTGACAATAGGCCTAGGCAGAGAAGGAGAAGAGTCTTCAGGCCCAGGGTAACCTTCCAGGAGCTACATGAGCAAGAGATTGTAGAGTTCTATAGGGTGGACAGGGACATACTACAATAACTCACTGAGCTCTGCCAACCTCAACTCAGACCCAGAGCCAACAGAAAGGAACCCATCCCATTGGAAACAAAGGTATGTTTAGCCTTATGATAATAGCCACAAGTACCTTCCAAAGACCAATTGGGGACATGATGGGGGTCTCACAGGCATCAGCATCTAAGGTACTAGACCAGTTACTGGATGCCATGCTACCACATGCCAGTGAGCACATTTATTTTCCTCTCACCCCTGAGGTGAGGGCCAGCAATATGCAACACTTCTACCATGTTGCACACTACCCTGAGGTAATGCATGCCATAGATTGCACTCATGTACACATCAAGGCACCACCTGGTGAGGAGGTAGAATCTACATCAACCACAAGGTGTACCACTCCATAAACTGCCAGGTCATGTGCAATGCTCAGGGCATTATCATGAACATGCGTGCTGGCAGCCCTGGCAATTAGCACAACTCCCATATCTGTTTCGCATCACAGCTGTACCAGATGTTTGCTAGTGGGGACATCCCATACGGCCATTTACTGGGGGATGCTGGATATGCACTGGAACCATGGATGATGGCACCCATCAGAAATGCACAAAAATGCACACACACCTATGGAAGAATGCCATAATGAGGCACATGCACAAACTAGGAACATCATAAAGTGTGTGTTTGGGCTGCTGAGGTCACGATTCCAGTGCCTCGATATATCTGGTGGAGCCCTGCAATACCCTCCAGCCTAATGTGCACATATGTTCACAGTATGTGCCATGTTACACAATATGATCATGTGGAAACAGCTGCAGCAGGATCAGCAAAGGGAAGGGATACACAGCCCCCCACCAGTGCCTAGGTCACCACAGCCACACTCACAGGAGGACTCAGAGGAGGAGCCCTACTAATGATGTCCCTGTAAGCAGACATAGACATGCCCAGTATGCCCTGGCATTGGCTAAGATACAACGCACAGCACACTCACTGACAACCTATGGCTCTAGGGACTGACACCTTACTCCTACTTACATACATGTATTAAAATAGCTGATGCCAGGCAACCCATACAACCTCTACCTATCCATATATTGGCTGGCATCAGCTATTTTAATATATGTATGTGAGTAGGAGTAAGGTGTCAGTCCTTAGAGCCATAGGGACTGACCCCTTACTCCTGCTCACATACATATATTAAAATAGCTGATGCCAGGCAACCCACACAACCTGTACCTATCCATGTATTGGTTGTGTACTCCTTGCATCTCACAAAGTCACCCCTGAACTACAGGTCTGTCAATTGCTGCATTCACAAGGTAATTCTCTAAGCTGCACACTAAATGTAAGGATTACTATAATATGGTATCTCACTTTTTTAATTTCTCCAAGTCTTCTGGGTTTCTAATACCATGATGGGAATGGACCCCATTCTTAAGTCAAAGTACGATTCAAGTTCATGAAATTAGTATTGTTTCAGTCTTTGATATCAGCCAAAAGTGCTCTTCCGGGCACCCGCAATGTGCCCAATAATGACTCCTTCTGCAATTTGTAAGGAGTTACATGGATTGGTAACATATCTAAATACGACTGTAGATTCTTTTTTATAAGATCCATTGCTTCTACTACTATTGGAACTATCTGGGTATCTTTCTTCCACATTGCTCTCATTTCTGCCTGCAGATCCTGATATTTTATGACTTTGTGTCTCTCTGTACACAAGACACTGTAGTCACTGGGTGTGGCGATTTCAATGATCAATGCTACTCTTGTCTTCTTTTCATGGACCACTATAACTGGTTTTCTAGCATCTATCTTTTTAACTGTTGGTAATGGGTGGTCCCAAGTGATATAAACTTCATAATTTTCTATGATGCTTTGTGGCTCATGTTTTCAGCCACTTCAATACCATAATGTTTGCACAATCCCCAGTGCAACAGTCTTGTCACATTATGCCTTTCAGTATACAGTCCTTCTGCCATTAGTACGTTGCAACCTGCAACAAGGTGTGCAACTATTTCCAATTCGGTTTTACAAAACCTACATTTGTCTGCTTCTCCCACATGTTCAATGGACTATGTAAGCCAACTTGTACATAGCCCACTATCTTAGGCTGCCAATATTAACCTTTCATCTCTTGGTTTGAATTCACCTCTCCTTAACCATTTCTGCTTTCATTCCTGATCAACATGAGGTTCTTCCAGAAGTTTGCTATACTTGCAACTATATTTAAGTATTTTCCACATTTCTTGCCTTCTCATCTGCTCCTTCACCTTATATCCTTTCTTTTGTTTTTTGACACATTCAATTGCTGCCTGATTTTTATCCCCTTCTGGTTTGATATCCATTCCTGCTTGATGCTGATATGCTTCTGCTAAATTAAACAGAGAAGTCATCTTAGATTTATTCTCCTCATGTTTCAAAACTTTCACTACATTTGGGTCTTGTGAGGTCAGCAGATATGTGTGGAGTCCCACAATTGCAGATCTGTACATATAATCAATTTCAAGGAGACCCATCTCTCCTTCAAAATGGGGAATATATAATCTTGGTATGCACTGATTTTTATAAATAACTTGGTGAGCATGAAGCATCCTTCCTGTTTTCCAGTCTAATCTGTCCAACATGTTTTGGGGCCATCAATCTCTCCAAAACTGTAAGTTAGGGCAGGAAGAGCATATTGGTTTATAACTTGAATTTTATTCCTAGATGTCAGTGCTGTTTTCAGGATTAATTTAAATCTAGTTCTGACTAAGTTTTATTCGCATTTGTTCGTGTTTTATTGTTGATCCTTCATCAATTCCCAAGTATTTATACACTCCCTCTTGCTCAAGTTCTTTTATATCACATTCTTGTCCCAAACTGATGTTTTCCTGACGTTGCAGTTTTCCTGCTTTAAAGGTTGCTTTTGCAGATTTATCAAGACCAAATCACATTCTTATATCATCTGAAAAAGTTTTGAGAATTTGCAGTTGTGCTTTCAGTTACTCATCTGATGAGCTATGCAGTTTTTAATCATCGACAAAGAGACGATGAGAAGTCTCTACACTTTGTTGATTTCTAGGAGCGAAATTATAGCCATGGCCTATGCTGTTAAGTAGACAGCTTAATGGGTTAAGGGCAAGGCAGAATAGCAGTGGTGACAGAGAGTCACCCTGGACTATCCTCCTTTGAATTTTTATCTCTGGGATAATAATTTGTCCTTTATCATGGCTTAATTGCAAAGTGGTCTGCCACTGTTTCACGGTCACTGTAATGTAGTCGATCAGTTCAGTGTGTATCTTATACATTTTTAAGCACTCTTTTATCCACAAATGTGGGATACTATCAAATGCTTTTTTGTAGTCAATCCACGCCATACTTAGATTCTTCCCCTTTTTACAGTTCTCCACCATGACTTTATTTAACAACAAATGATCATTTCTCCCATATGACTTTCTTTTATTGCCCTTTTGTTCTACTGCCATAATTGAGTTTTCTTCTAAATGACTATAAACTCTGTCAGCATCAATTCCCATGTATAGTTTATACGTCATCGGAAGGCAAGGTTATTGGTCTATAATTTTTAGGGTAGCTTGCAGGTTCACTCTTAAGTAGGAGCATTGTTTTTCCTGTTGTTAACCAGGTTGGTGTCTGTTCAGGGTGTGCATATAAGTAGTTCTTACTCATGGCTAAATCTTCATACAAAGATGTTAATACTTTCAGCCAAAAATTAGGTACTGCATCTGGGCCTGGGGTTTTCCAGTTAGAGGCTTTTCTTAACTTTGTTTCAATCTCTCTGGCTTTTACTTCAGCCCATTTCATATCCTGTACCTTTGAACCTATTATTCTTTCTTCAACTTCTATCCATTTAGCATCTTTGTTATGCTCCACAGGATCTTCATAGATACTTCTCCAAAATGTATCTATTTCTTCTTTTTTTGGCAGTCTTTCAATTCCTTTTACCTTATTTCCCAATTCTCTATAAAACTTTTTTGGATCATCAATAACTTGCTCATTTTGTACTTTTCCTTTATATCTATTTTCGTATCTTCTAAGTCTTTCCACCTGTGCTGAAATTTTTAGTTTGTTATTTGCAATAGTGCATCAGAGATCCTGGTCTGTTATAATACTCCGCATTGCTTTTATCACATCTATTTTTCTTAGTATTTTTATTGATATATTCCCTCTTCTATAATCTTCTAACAGTGACACTTCTTGTCTTAACTGCTTTATAGTTTTCTCTATTCGATATTTCCATGACGGTATTCGATTTTTCCCTTTCCTTTCCCTCACTACCCAGTGTTCTTGTGGTAGAACTTTATCAGTTATTAATTTAGCTGCACAGTAATATATCCTGTTTACTTTTGCTATTTCACATGGATCTCTATGAACAGTCCTAACATTTGTTTTATCAAACTTCTTAACTTTTTGAGTTTTATTAACCTTCTGCAGTCAATTTCTTTCATTGATTTTGATATATCTGTCTTCTTCTTTCTGCTGCTCCCTTCAGGGGTCGCCACAGCAGATCAACTGTTTCCATTTCTTCCTGTCCACTGCATCTTGCTCTGTCACACCAACCACCTGCATGTCCTCTCTCATCACATCCATAAACCTTATCTTAGGCCTTCCTCTTTTCCTGTTACCTGGCAGCTTCATCCTTAACATCTTTTTCCCAATATACTCTGCATCCTTCCTCAGCACATGTCCAAACCAACATAATCTTGCCTCTCTCTCCAAACCTTCCAACCTGGGCTGACCCTCTAATATACTTATTCCTAATCCTGTCCATCCTCATCACACCCAGTGCAAATCTTAACATCTTCAACTCTGCCACGTCAAGCTTTGACTCCTGCCTTTTTGTCAGTGCCACTGTCTCCAACCCATATAACATAGCTTGTCTCACTACCCTCTTGTAGACCTTGCCTTTCACTCATACTGGTACTCGTCTGTCACAAATCACTCCTGACACTCTTCTCCACCCACTCCATCCTGCCTGTACTCTCTTCTTCGCTGAACTGTTGATCCCAAGTATTTAAACTCATCCACCTTCACCACCTCTACTCCCTGCATCCTCATCATTCCTCTATCCTCCCTCTCATTCACACACATATATTCTGTCTTAGTCCTGCTGACTTTCATTCCTCTTCTTTCTAGAGCATATCTCCACCTCTCCAGGATCTCCTCCACCTGTCCCCTACTATCACTACAGATCACAATGTCATCGGCAAACATCATAGTCCACGGGGACTC
This sequence comes from Protopterus annectens, assembly GCF_019279795.1. Classification (NCBI taxonomy): domain Eukaryota; kingdom Metazoa; phylum Chordata; order Ceratodontiformes; family Protopteridae; genus Protopterus; species Protopterus annectens. Next base: position 736,904,211 of record NC_056746.1, on the reverse strand, counting down.
CTGTCTGATCTCGTCTGTCAACCTGTCCATCACCATTACAAATAAGAAAGAGCTCAGAGCTGAACCTTGATGTAGTCTGACCTCCAACTTAAACACATCCGTTACTCCCACCGCAGACCTCACCGCTGTCACACTACCCTCGTACATATCCTGTACCACTCTTACATACTTCTCTGACACTCCCAACTTCCTCATACAATACCACAACTCCTCTCTAGGCACCCTGTCATATGCTTTCTCTAAATCCACAAAGACACAATGCAACTCCTTCTGACATTCTCTGTACTTCTGCATCAGCACTCTCAAAGCAAACATCACATCTGTAGTGCTTTTTCCTGGCAAGAAACCATACTGCTGATCACTAATCATCATCTCCCTTCTTAACCTAGCTTCCATTACTCTTTCCCATTACTTCATGCTGTGACTGATCAATTTAATCCCTCTGTAGTTACTACAGCTCTGCACATCACCCTTATTCTTAAAAATCGGTATCAAAACACTTTTTCTCCATTCCTCAGGCTTCCTCTCACTTTCCCAGATTTCATTAAACAATCTAGTTAAAAACTCCACTGCCATTTCACCTAAACACCTCCATGCTTCCACAGGTATGTCATCTGGACCAGCAGTCTTTCCGTTCTTCATCCTCTTCATAGCTATCCTTACTTCCTCCTTGCTAATCCACTGCACTTCATGATTCACTATCCGCACATCATCCAACCTTCTCTCCCTCTCATTCTCTTCATTCATCAGCCCCTCAAAGTACTCTTTCCATCTGCTCAACACACTCTCCTCACTTGTGAGTACGTTTCCCTTGTTATCTTTTATCACCCTTACCTGCTGCAAGTCTTTACTAGCTCAGTCCCTCTGTCTAGCCAATTGGTATAGGTCCTTTTCTCCCTCCTTAGTGTCCAACCTTTTATACAACTCATCATACGCCTTATCCTTAGCCTTCGCCACCTCTCTCTTTGCCATGCACCTCATCTCCTTATACTCTTGTCCACTTTCTTCATCTCTCTGACAATCCCACTTCTTCTTCGCCAACCTCCTTCTCTGTATACCCTCCTGTACTTCTTCATTCCACCACCAGGTCTCCTTGTCCTCCTTCCTCTTTCCAGATGTCACACCAAGCATCTTACTAGCCATCTCTCTTACTTGCCACCCAGTTCCTGTCTTAACTCTTCCCTGAACATCACCTCATAATTACCATTTTTCAATTTCCACCATTTGATCCTTGGTGCTGCCCTCACACTCATCCTCCTCTTCTTGATCACCAATGTCATCCTACAAACCACCACCCTAAGCTGCCTAACTACACTTTCCCCTGCCACCACTTTACAGTCTCCAATCTCCATCAGACTGGCCCTTCTACATAAGATATAATCCACCTGTGTGCATCTTCCTCCATCTTCCTCCACCCTATGCTCCTCCCTCCTGTTAAAGATATGTATTCAACACAGCCATGTCCATCCTTTTCACAAAATCCACTAACATCTGACCTTCTGCATTCCTTTTCTTAACACCATACCTACCCATCACTTCCTCATCCCCTCTGTTCCCTTTACCAGCATGCCCATTGAAATTTGCTCCAATCACCAGTCTCTCACCCTTGGGTACAGTCATCACCACTTCATCCAACTCACTCCAAAATTTTTTTCTTTCTCATCCATTGCACACGAAACTTGTGGAGCATATGCACTAACAACATTCATCATTACACCATCAATTTCCAGCTTCATAAACATCACTCTATCCAACACTCTTTTCACCCTCCAAAACACTCTTAGCATACTGTTCCTTCAGGGTAATGGCTACTCCATTTCTCCTCCCATCCACACCATGATAAAACAATTTGAACCCGCCTCCAGTACACCTAGCCTTGCTCCCCTTCCATCAGGTCTCTTGGACACACAATATATCAACCTTCCTTCGGTCCATCATATCAGCTAGCTCTCTCCCTATACCAGTCATACTGCCAACATTCAAAGTTCTGACCCTCACTATCACAGTCCTAGCCTTTACCTGCCTTCGGCCATGCCTTCCGCCTCTTCTCCTCCTTTGGCCAATAGTAACCCAATTTCTGCCAGCACCTTGTTGGCCAACAGTACTGGTGGCGGTCGTTGCAAACCCGGGCCTCGACCGATCCATTATGTATATGTGTACTTTTGTCTGCATATATGATTTGGCAAAATTTTATGCCAGATGCCTTTCCTGATGCAACTCTCCCCATTTATCCAGGCTTGGGACCGGCACAATATATCTGTCTATGTCTATTAAATCAAGCAACTCTTCTGTTAGCTCATTTTCTTCCAAACTAAGGGCACATCCCTTGTTTTTTCAATTCCTGTGAGCATTCTATAGAAGATTCTATAGCATCTTCATGTAGCACATTCTTTTCAACTTCATCCTGTGCCATCCGTTGCTCTATCATATGGGAACTCACTGGCATATCACTCCTCAACATTGACTGCATCAGAGTTTCCACAGTTTCCTGTTCCTTCCCTTGTTGTCTAGCTTCAAGTGAATGTTTAAACTGGTTTCCTGTGGAACGCTCCAAATTATCTTACCATTTACCAATTACCTGACCATTTGTTTCCTGTTTCACTGATATTGCCTTAATTTGGATATCCATTACTCGATCCTGTTGTGGTACTTTCTGAATTTGATTTTCTACACTGAATCCTTCACTTTACAGGTACTCCATGACTTCAGTTTCTGTTTAACTTCTTAATTACTAATCTCATTTCCTACTTTTCCTATTTGCCCTCTTATTTTTTGTACTTTAAAGTTGTCCATGTCTGGATTATTTTGCCTGTATTTCTCTTCAAATATCTTTGGTGCTGCTATTTTTGTATTGATTAGTTTTGCTTTCTCATTTGCATGAATATTACACCATATTAAATCTCTTTTTCTTTGCCATGTCCAAATGCCTTCTTCAGATGTTTCCTGATATTCTTGTTTCTCTCTACTTTGGGGATTTACTCTGTATGGTACATGTATGGATTTGCTGCTGTTATGCAAGGAAATATAGCTGGCTGTTTGGACAGATGTAATATCCACATAGGACTACAGATACCCAGTCCAATAGTATGTGTTCCTTAACATACATTAGGCCTCATGGTTGGAATATTCACACCATCAGGCAAGGGAGATGTTAAACAGTGGCCACACATGATATGTGGACAACTGCCTACCCAAGCTGATCATGTGGTGTTGTACCCCCACCCCTAACACAGCAGTGTACCCATATAACTGCTTTAACAGAAAATCAACTATGATATATCAGTGGACCAGGCGTTCTTGGGGCTGTAACATAGATATGGCTCACACATTGTATGTCTCTCTTCACACAGGATAACAATGTAAATATTTATGCTGTTGATTGTGTGATGAATGACTCCTCTCTGTCTGTTGACCTGTGTGGCTCAGTGGACTAGGGAAGCTATCATGGATGATGGTGTTGATGGCTCTAATCTGGAATTGCTCACATCTTTTGCATGTGAGGTGGTACTCGCACAGACTGTCATACCTCTCAGTACCTAAGTGCATGAAATCTGGACAAAGCCAGAAAGACTGGGGGGATAAAAGCCCAAACATAGGGACAGATTTTAAATATTGTTCCCTTAAACCTAGAAAGTTGCTGGAATTAAAGGTGTTGCATTATTACATATTTTCTGAAGGCTATAAAGTCTGAAACACAAATGTTTGTCTATGTTTAGTATAATGTAGTGATGTCAATATTCAATAATTCACCAGAAGACCACAAATGTATGAGGAACAGACCAAACATATGAGGCAACACTCTGGACATTCTGTGAAAATCAGGGCGGTTGAGAGGTATGCAGATTGTCAGTCTGTTGGTGGTGTAACATTACCAACCACAGTCACATATTAAGTACAGCACACAGCTGGGGAATGCCGTGGACATTTTCAGTGAAGTGTGGTACTGCAGAAACAGGGTCAGATGTTAATGTCTGTAACATACAAAATCCCAGACTGGAATACAGGTATGTGTGACCTGGAGTCACTTTACAAGTACTGACAGTCCCACTAGGCATGCCCAGACATAGTTAAAATGAGTGTAATTCTGTTGCCCTTTCATCAAAATGACCTGTTATGTGTAAATGTCTGTATATACAGACATATATGTAAACATATCCATCTGTCACTATCTCTCTCATATGCATAGTATATCTTTCGCTATGTAGTGTCAGATAGATATATGCCAATTATATATAGCTATATATACAGTATTAAAATGATACCCCCCCATATATCTACATAACACATATACATACCATACACACACAGCTACATTTATATATACATCCTTGTTATATACAGAAATATGTGTGTGGATGTCTGTATTGTCCAACATACCCTAATAATGGTGAGTAAATCTGCACTAACACACAGCCATAATGTTGCTCAAAGGATTCAAACTAAGGGTACAACAACACATAATTCACTTACCTACAGACCCCTAAGCCTGCTGGATGTCACTACCTAGACAGACACAGGAGAGCAGGTGGTATAATGTATAATGTTGTCAATGCACGTATGAGCATGGCACATTTTCTCTGCTCACAGGTTCACCTATGTAACTGCAAGCAGCCTCATATGGCCATACTGGTAACTGTACATACATAGCTAGGATAAAAACAGTTATCTCCCTGCTAGGATACTAGATGCAGATAACAGTGTGAAGCAATATGACTCTGCAGGCCACAGATGCTATTCAACACAAGCCTAGTTTGTGAATTGCACAACTACTGTGCCTGCAACCACATATACAACAGACTTAATCTGTGGTGCATGCAATAAGTACTGTGATCTGTAATGTATAAGAATAGATAGGTATGGGGTTCTAATCTCACTCCAGCCCAGTTGGTGAGTGTCTGTGTGTGTGTGTGTGTGTGTGTCTATTCCTTCCCTGCAAAATAATGGCCATGCACTCATGGCTATCCACCTGCAATAGTTATGCACATTTTGGGCCTGTAAATTGCAGATGGCTTCCAAACTGCACTCTTCTACAAGGCCTATAGATGTCTGCCACCTTCAGACTACTAGCTTTCAGTGTATTATTAGATGTAAGCCATGGCGCATGCGATATGTACTATGATCTATAGTATATAAGACTAGACTTCATTTCCCTGGATGGTTTTTTATGTGGTTTGGTGTTTGTTTTAACCAGTGGTTGCTGTTCATTTTGAGTTCTAGATAAAAAGAAGTTATGTCTTACCATAACATTCCATCTGTGTTGTAGATCTTCATTCATTCACTACTGTTAGGACTTCGGTTCCATCCTCGGAACTGACACTGCCGTTACCAAGCTCACTCCAGCCAAAAACTTTCAGCTAAGTCCTACCCACAATGCCCCTCTCATAGTCTCTTCAGATCGAGTTTGCCCACCCTTATACTATAAGGAGGTTAATAATAATAACAGAAGGAGGCTCTGTCTGAGCAGATACCCTAAGTAATAAGGTAATCCAAAGTCCACCAGGAGTCTAGGCAGGGGGAAGGAGGGCAGGAAGTAAAGACTGAATGAATGAATGAAGATCTACAACACAAATGGAACATTATGGTAAGACATAACTTCTTTATCTGATGTTGTAAATCTTCATTCATTCCTTACTGTTAGGACCGAGTCCACAGCTACGTCTAGTCCTGAGTGGCCCTAAGGAAGGATATTCCTGAGCACCATAGAACCAAAGGATGCTCTTCCCCTGGAGGCCAAATCCAATTTGTAATGAGTGATAAAGGTATGTGGACTTGCCCACGTGGCTGCTGCCCAGATATTGCCCATAGAGGCTCTGGATTGAAAAGCCACTGAGGTTGCTATCGATCTAGTTGAGTGAGCCTTTATTTTAGAAGGCAAGAACATTTTGTTTTGTTGGTAGATGAAAGTAATGGCGTTTCTGAGCCAACAAGATAAGGTCATTTTGGAAACAGGCTTACCCAGCCTGGGTCCTGCAAATGCTACAAACAATTGATCCATCTTCCTAAGAGATTTTGTCCTGTCCAAGTAAAAATGAAGTTGCCTATGAACATCAAGGGTATGTTGAAGGTACTCCCCTTTATTTGAATGATGGGGAAAGAAAACTGGTAGGTCAATAGATCGGTTGATGGAAAAACCAGAAATACCCTTGGGCAAAAAGGAGGGATTAGTACGGAGAGAAACTCTATCCTTGTGGAAAATCAAATACGGTTTCTTGACACTCAAGGCCTGCAACTCAGAAACTCTTCTCACTGAGGTAAGGGCTACTACGCGCAAGATTTTCCAGGACGAAAATTTCATATCGCATGAATCAGAAGGCTTGAAAGGAGGACTTGTTAATGACTGAAGCACCAGCGTAAAGTCCCAAGGTTCTGTAGGGGGCTTGACAGGAGATTTAATATGTAATACTCCTTTCATGAAGGTTTTGCACAGTCGGTGTGATATAACTTATGAATTGTCGATTCCATTGTGAAAATTTCCCATAGCTGCTAGATGCACTGTAATCATTGATGCTAAAGCTCCAGCGTGTAACATGGTAGTGAGATATTCTAGAATCTTTTGAATAGGCATAGAGAAAGGATCCATGTTTTGTTCTTTGGTCCATATAGAGAACCTAGTTCACTTGCTGAAATAAATGTTTCTGGTGGATGGTTTGTGCAAAGCCAGGAGGATCCCGCAAACAGGGGATGAAATATCAGGTAGCCTGGCCATTATCAGAAGTGAAGAAACCAGGCTGTGAGCCTGAGGCTGTGGAGATTGGGGTGAATCAATCCCTGAGGGTGAGTCAGAAGTCCTTGAGATTGATCCAGGATCTATGGGCTGTGTATCAAGTGATGCCATAGGAAAGGGAACCAGATTTGACGGGGCCAATAAGGGGCAATGAGGATCACTTTGCTTCTCAACCTTTGAGTTTTCTGTAGAAATTTTGGGATGAGGGGAAATGGAGGAAAGGCGTACAGTAGACCCGGGGGCAATCGTGCATCAGAGCATCCCTTGACTCCCCCTGAGGGGGGATCAGGGCAAAGTAGCTTCTGCATTTGTTGTTTAGAGGTGAAGCAAACAGGTCGCAATAAGGACTGCCCCAGTGATGGAAGATTTGAGCCGCTATAATCAGGTTGAGGGACCACTCATGAGGCATCAATATGTTCCTGCTCAGATTGTCCGCAATGAGATTGGAGCTCCCAAGAATGTGTGTTGCTATGAGAAAGCAGTTGGAAATCAGCCAAAAAACAAGAATGGAGCCAGCAAATGGTGATAAAAATTATTATATTGAAATTAGAGCATCACAGCAAATACAAACAACAAGTAAATTACACAGCCTTCATCAGTGTATTCAAAGCTAATAGTATGTGCTGGCTGTTAAATATACAGGCATAGAATTTCATTGGTGGAAAATTTATAAATATTCATTAAGCCCTGGGGGGAAAAGCCCACCTAGCTTAATGATCCACTTTTTTTCTTTACTGTTTAGAATATCATGCCAACCAATTTTATTCCTTCGGTCACCCTGAATCACATCAATAATTGTAAACAAAAATATTGCTAATGGGTGTGACAACTGGTGTTTATACAATGCATTAGTAATCTTTTTCTGTTTGATATTACTATAATGTTCTGAGATAACCTAATGCACCTTGAGGTTTGTCCAATATAAAATGCACCACATTTGCATGTGGCCATGTAAATAGCCCAATCACTGCTGCAGTTGCAAAAAATATTTATATCAAAGACCTTTGAGCAATTTCGACTGGAAAATTCCTTGGTAGTACATATGTATTTGCAATTTACACAAGGAAAACAACCATACAGACTGTATCCAGAAATAGTAGTTTGTATTTTGTCCCTGACCCTTCTATCTCCAGTTTTATAATGGTTAAAATAAGATTTCAAGTTTTTACCATTTCTGTATGAAAACATACATTTGTCCGGGATAATCCTAGCAACTTCTGGATCACTCTGCAGGATGTTCCAGTGTCGCTGTACAATCTTAACAAAACCATTGGTGTTCAAGTCTAAGTGATTTAGATGATATAATGGGCTCCTCCTTGTACACAAGCCCATACCTTGAACCTGGCTTCTGGCATTTGCTACAATACCTTTCTTATAACCTCTTTGTTTGAATCTATATGTGAGGTCCTCTGAATTTTTGCAATATGTTGAATGTTGCGAGCATATCCGTTTGGTTCTGATAAATTGGGATTTTGGGATTTTCCTGGCTATGTAATGAATTATACTGTGGGAACTTCCTATGTGTCTCAGTCTCAAGTGTACCATCGGTTATACTATGGGTATCATGTTGTTCTGTGAACCCTAGACCCCACTCATTATTATTCAAATATTGTACAAAATCCATGTCTGAGAGAAATATGTTTCTTGTAGAGTCATAAATTAACTTGGTTTAATTTGCAGTTGGAAGCCATCAACCAATGCCATATTCTCATGGCTTCCCAACACAGGGGGTAAGACCTGGTTCCACCTTGTTTGTTGATGTACCAGATGACTGACATGTTGTCCGATTGAATTGCAATGGTCCCAGAAGGAAGGGATGTGTGGAACGCTTGTAATGCTAAGAGAACTGCCCTCAATTCCAGAACAGTGCAAATTGGCCTCTATGAAGGACCAAGTGCATTGGACCATCCTTCCCTGGAAATGCCCCCCCCACCCTAACAGGGAAGTGTCCGTGGTCACCGTGGCCCTGGGCTGGGGGAGACAGAATGGTTAACACCAAAGATTTGTTTCTGGCTTCATCCACCATAGCATTTATCTCTTGCAAAGGTTTGTAAGACATATCATGTGATTGAGTGGGTGGGTTAAGATTGACCATTGTGATGAAAGGAGCCACTGTAATAGACTCATGTGCAACCTCACCAGGGATACTAGGGTAATGGCTGCTGCCATAGAGCCTAATAGTTGTAGTAAAAGGCGTGCTGGGACAAAAGTCAGTGGGAGGAGGACTTGAATCTGGTTTCTTATTTTTGAAAGCCTGTGAGGAGGTAGGGAAGCTTGGCAGGATGTTGTGTCGAAGATCGCTCCAATAAATTCCAGTGTTCTTGTTGGGGATATATTTGATTTCTCCATATTGATCGTGATACTAGGCGAAGAGCAAGCCCTTGAGTGTAAGAGAGACTGAGAATGAGAAGGTTCCTGGTCGTGGCAGTGAGGAGCCAATCGTCTAGATATGGAAACACCTGGAATCCTTGTAGTCAGAGATGAGCTACCATGACTGCCATACATTTGGTAAACACTCTGGGGGCTGTCACGAGACCAAATGGCAGTACCCTGAACTGATAGTGATTGGCTCCCAGCCAGAAGCGAACAAATCTCTGAGAGTGTTTGTCCATATTTATGTGGTAATATGCATCCGGAAGGTCTATAGAGCACATCCAGTTGTCCTTCCCCAGAAAGGGCAGAATGGACTGCACTGTGACCATCCAATATTTTTGAGGTTTGATGAATTTGTTTGTTATGCTGAGATCCAGTATCGGTCTCTAGTTCCCTGTCTTTTTTGGCACTGAAAAAAACCCCCGAGTAAAACCCAGATCCTATTTGGTCTGATGGGACTGGTTGGATGACTCTCTTTCTTAGCAGCTTTTTGATTTCCAAGGCTGCAGCATCCCTCTGACTGGGTGGAATGTCGGGGATTCATTTGATGGGTCTGGGAGTGAGATTGAATGGGATTTGACAGCCTCTGGATATTATTCTCTGCACCCATGAATCCGTTGTTATGAGTTGCCAGGCTTGTTGGTGCAGAGAAAATTGTCCCCCGACTGCTTCCAGAGGAAAACAATCGGGCTGCTGCTCAGGAGTGCTGGAAGGGTCTTCCTGAAAATGAGTCCCAGGTGCCTTGGTTGTGTGGACCCACTCTACCCTGAAAGGGACATCTTCCAGATGAGTTGCCCCCTCTGCCCCAGGGGGAACACTCATCGCAAGTGTCATGGAAAGATCCCTGGGACTTCCTGAACCACAGTTTTCCTCCCCTCTGATTCCTGGAGTAGGATCTCTGGGGGATGGAAAAATATATATGCCCACAGCAGACAAGGTCTTTCCATCTTTCTCACTGCATGATAGTGTGTCTCTTACTTTTGGGCCAAAGAGGGAAGATTCATCAACAGGGGCATTGACAAAGGAAGATTTGAAAGGGTCCACAAAGTCACACAAATGCATCCAAGCATGCCGTCTCATGACAATGCCTGATGGGCTGCTCAAGCTGCTTCCTCGGTGGAGTCAAGTGCATCGAGGAGTTCGAGATGGATTCTAAGGTAGGTAGCTAGCTGTGAGACAACAGTATCATATACCTGCTCAGGCAATCCCCCCACTAAAGAGACAAACATTTCTGAAATTAGGTCTCTTTGGAGGTGAGTAAAGTGTGCCAGGTAATTCAGCAATCGATGGCAAAGGTTGCTGAAGGAAAGGTCTGCTTCCCCAGTCTGTCCATAGCCCGAGACTCCCTGTCTGGGGGATGAACAGTGGAACTATCTTCTGCCAGTTCCCTCTTAGTGGCTGCTGCCATGACCATGGAATCTACTACCAACTGCTTGAACCAGTTGGGTTGGTCTTCAGGTGTGGACAAAATGTTATCGGGCCTCCAGGGGACTGGTTCTGTGTTGTCTGGGGCCTTGCAGGCATGCTGCATGATAAGCCTAATGAGCTCATCTACAGGCGAGGTCACCCAGGAAGTAGATGGTCAGGCACAGAAAGCCTGCAAGAACACCAATTCCTCTGAAGAAGATTTGGAGGATATCCAATCTCCCCTCTGTTTGAGGATCTTGAGAATGTCTCCAAATGAGATGTCTTCCGGGGAAGACTGTGGGGACCATTCTCCCTCATCATAATCGGTGTTCTCAGTGATGGATTCCTCATGGGAATCAAGATTCCTCTTCTTGAAAAGTTTCTTCCAGGGTGGCTCTCCAGTGGGGCCTTCTGAGGAGGACTCTGGAGAAAGAGTTCCCTTTGAGGGGAGGTCTTGTGACTCCTATGCATGCTAGAGGGGGGTTCTGGTTCTGATGCCAATGGTGCCAACTGAGAGTGAGGACCCCTCTCCATCACTTGGAAAGCAGGCCTGCCAGAAGAGGTATGGGAGCCTGGAACTGAGAAGGACAACCTTAGAACCGGGGTCACATCCACCCAGATGAGCCCACCTCTGGGTGAGGAGCACTTAGAGGACAGGTAGCTGCCGGAACTGTAGATGGCACCATAGAAAAAATCGACAATGAACTAGGAGTCATGGTGCTGACAGCCCAATCACTGCTCTGTGGGTGTGGCAGTTTCAAAGGAGCCATGGCACCAAGAGTAATCGGAGCAGACAGGGAAGCCTCCACTGTCAGCACCGAGACAGAGTGCACTGGGATAGACATCAGTACCTAAATCTCCGAAACCTGGGAGGAGGTTGGAGGAGGATAAACAGGTGAATATGCTGGGAGAGCATCTGCTCCAAGAGGGAGGAAAGACCTAGTCAGTGTCGGTAAGCCTCTAGCTGCCAAAAGTTGGTCCACAACCCTCACTACATCCTGTTTTGAGGGACTCCTGGTGGATCTGATGGACACTGCCAATGGAGATTCAGACCTTTCAATAAAAGGGCTAAATTGCTGCCCCAAAAAAGGATCATAAGATGGTGAATACCTTGTCCTGGCAAGGTGCTCAATCTTTGGGACCGCAGATATTTGGCAGAGAAGCTGGTGCCAAAGTAGTCTGCACTGACGACACCAAAGTAGTCTGGTGTCGACTCTGTTCTAAAGAGGACAGAGATGTCGGTACCGAGTGACTTTGTTTTTCTTTATGTTTTTCCTTATGTTTCTTAATATCCTTAGGATTAGGAGGTGGTGAGACCTCCATCACAGAAAGAGCCTCCGAGAAGCGTGTTTTCAGCTTACCCTTCAAGATGAGTTTGTTCTTGCGTTCAGCTAACGTACAGTTGCTGAAGTCAGAACAGATATCACAAGACACATTAATATGGTCAACGCCCAAACAATAAACACATCGGGCGTGACCGTCTGAGTTGGGCATCTTATGCCTGCACTTATCACACTGCTTAAAACCCCATTTAGTTTTATCGGACATCATAAAACATACACAACAAACTAAATTACCAAATCACCACTTAAAAACCAACAGTAGAGTTATATATAGTAAGTAGAAGAGGATTTTTTTTTTACAAACAGATGGAAAGAAAGAGTATCAACAATTTTATTTATTTATTTATTTTACATTTGTTGACCGGGATAGTCCAACTAGATTAATGTCCATTTTCAGTGGAGGCCCAGGGAGAAAAGCTCCAAGGTAAACAGATAAGTAATAACAAAGAAGGCATATTACCAAGGTAGACAGAGAAGTAATAAGAAAGAAGACATATTACAGATGAGATATTTACAAATGACATAAGCAGACATGAAATAACAATATCACAAGTTTGAGTTACCCCATGTAACAGTCAGGGGAAGAAAAATAACAGTAATTTGATTAATAGATTATATAAATTCATGGTGAGAGTTAGCCAGGCTTGTTACAGTGGCAAAGGCAGTTTAGTGCCAGATGATGTTTGAATTTAGCTTTGAATTGGGATTGGGAGGAGAGCAAAGTAATGTTAGCTGGAAGGAGGTTCCATGCTTTGCCTGCAGTGTTTGCAAAGAGGGAGTCACCAGCTACATTGTTAATTTTAATTGTCTTAATGTGTAGTCTGTTTGAGGATCGGAGCAGTCTTAGATTGTTGTGGGGGGTGAGCATATTTTTAAGAGCTGATGTATTATCTGGATAATAGAGGATTTTGTTAGCCATAATCAAAAGGTTATATTGGATTAGACTGGAAGTTCTAGCCACCCAAGCTGTTTAAGTTTGATGCAATGATGTGTTCTAAAAGGTAGGCCAGTGGCAAACCTGGCTATGTGGTTGTAACAGATTGAGAGTCTATTAAGTACAGTTTTATTTAGATTAGAGAGAAGGGGGATGCATATAAAAGTGTTGAAAGCAGGTGGGAGCAAGCTATGGCAACCATAGCCGTAGGGGTTAGGAAAGCTTTTATTCTATACAGTGACCCTAGTTTTTTATTGATGGTTTTGATCGTTTGGTTTACATGAAAGTCAAATTTTAGGTTATTATCAATTATTACTCCTAACAGTTTTGTAGAGGAGTTGGGGATGATTATTGTGCCACCTTTTGCATTTATGTTGAAGGTAAACTGTATGGACCTTTGTGTTGAAGAGAATAACAGCATTTTAGTTTTTTTGGGATTCAGCAACAATCGACGTTTGGAGAGTCAGGTTTCCATAGTATTAAAGGTGGATTGGGTAATAGACCTTAATTCTGAGGGAGATGTGGCTGAGCAAATCAGGGTGGAATCATCAGCATATTGGATACAGCTGACATTTGTGATGACTGTATATAGGTTGTTTATAAAGATAGAAAACAGTACAGGTCCTAATATGGAGCCTTGTGGTACTCCAAGGGTGTTAGGTAATAGGTTGGAGAGCTTGTTCTGCCAGATGACAGCCTGCTGCCTCCCACTGAGGTAAGATTTAAACCATTGAATGGCACTGGTATTTAGACAGAAAGATTGCAGGGTGTGAATCAAAAGTTGGTGATCCACCATGTCAAATGCCTTTGAAAGATCCAAGAAGAGGGATGAGGATATTTGATTATTGTTATGATTATTATTAATGGCATTGGTGAATGCTTGTAGGGCTGCTGTTGTGCTGTGGTGTGGATGGAAGCCATGTTGGGTATTGGACATGAGGTGATTCTGAATTAAGTGGTGCATGAGTTGTTTGTGTATACATTTTTCCATAATCTTAGGTAGTGGAGAAAGTATAGCTATCAGTCTGCAATTGAAGAATTCAGTGGAGGAACCTCCTTTATGTAGTGGGATTATATAGGATGTTTTCCAAATGGTGGGAATTTTTGCCCTTGCTATGGTGTGGTTAATTAGTATAGATACTGGATAGGCTATAGCATCAGCTGATTTTTGAAGGTACTCAGCAGGGAGTTGATCAGCTGAGACTGTGGTGGGTTTTAATTTTTTGAGCAAGGTACGGATAAGTGATGTGGACACTGGTTGGAAGCTGAAAGCGAGAAGGTTTGTCCCAGGGATTACTCCCGTGTCACTATTAGACAGAGGCACAGTAAACTAAACCTTAAAAAGGGCACAGTATACTCAAATCATGGGGTGGCGTAAGCCATACAGAATCGAGCTAGGCTTATAATTGCCCCAGGGCAGATAGCCTAGTATGAACCTATGAGCCTATAAATCCCTATAAACATAAATAATCATATTTTCCTACTACTAAAATCGCAGTCAATTACACAGTAAAATATCGGGTCCCCATTAAATAATCGAAAAGACTGTTCAGCAAATAGCATTTTCGGTACTCTTACATCAAACATGCCATTCACTGAGCTGTTCATACTGAGATTGTGATACAAAGAGGATCAGGAAATTTGCCTTTTCCTCACTGTAGTGTGATCTTGGAGTTAGTATATATAATTAGCGGGGGGTTGAGGGGTGCAGCCCCCCAAAAGAGCAGAACTTGATGAATTGTGTATTTGATGAAATGCTGTTCATTCACAGGAGCTTTCGATAATTTAATATAGACCCTAAAATATCTGCATATAAACTTTGCATACACTCATAAAGTCTTGATGAAAGCTAATCTCTAAAACATGGAAAAAGTCAAGCAGGACATTTTTTTTTTTATTTATTTTACATTTGTTGACCGGGCTAGTCTAACTGGACAAATATCCATTTTCAGTAGAGGCCAGGGGAGAAAAGCTCCAATTACAAGAAGTAAACAATCATTAACATTAAAAATATTTAGCAAAATACCATAAGTTCAAGGGTGGACTTATACAAAATTAATGGAAATAAAATCAAGCAGAACAATTTTTTCTAAAAATAGTTGGTTAATAATAGAATTACAAGGTAAGCAACATTCAGCAGTACATAAAAAAAAAAAAAGAAGATGTGAGTGGTGGTGAGAAAGAGAGAAAATGTTAGTGACATTCTCAAAAGATAATACTGTGTCAAAAAAAAAAAAAAGTTTAGAGGGACAGTTGGGCAAGGTGGGGAAGTTGGGAGTAGTAGAGGTTATTTCAAGGTGAAAGAATATAAACCTTTCTCCCTTATCGAAAGTTGCCATTATCAAAATAAATATTTTACTCAGAATCCTATACCATCTAAATGCCATCAATTTAAATATCCCAAATAATTTCTTTTACAAAATGAAATTAGTCCTCTCAAACTTCATTTGGTATCCAAAGACTACTAGAATATGTTATGATAAACTAATTTTACTAAAGGAAAAGGGTGGATTAGGGATTCCCAACTTTAAACTATATTACAATATTATTAGTGTTAGTCGTGTTATTCAAATCTCGAACCACGATCCGGCTAGCCAAACTTGGTCCCCAATCTGGATTAAAATCTGGTATAACCAATTAAGTTCCCTCAACATTAATCCAAAAGCCATTCCCTACATTAAACCGAAAAATAATCTAATAGTCATAATGCATCTCATGAGTAAAAATAAAATAATTATATTTCAAAATCTAATAACATCACTCCACCTAGAAAACACACTTGAATTTTTGCAACCATACATTTTAACTCAAACCCAAAATGTAATAAAATTATAGACCTCAAAAATTATCCTTAAATCAAAAATATAATGGTCTAGCAAATACACCACTTAAATAATCTAAACTTAGATGAACTAAGATCCCACCTAGGAGCACCACGCAAGTACGATACCATGCTTAGACAAATTAAATTACTTGTTAACGCTACATTCTCCAGCATTAAAACTGAGGAAAAAGACATGAAAATAACCCAATTAATTCTCAAAACTCTATCCTACAAACTCAAAATGATGTTGAATGCTTATAAACTAATATCCACAATTAAATTCCAATCATCATGTTTATACACTAAATAATGGGAAGATAAAAACAATAACATCTCTATAGACCAAAAATCTGAAGCTCTAAAACTTATGCTAAAGTTAACTCCATTTAAGAACCTAATATATATGCAGCTCATGATAAATAATAATGCATGATAAATAATAATGCATATTCACGCCCCGCTGCCCTAAAAAAATTTGATTATAAAAAAATACTAACATGCCCCTTCTACCCCCAGGAAAATGCTGAGTAACTACATGTATTTTGGAGTTGCAAAAAAGTTTACAAACTATGGTGCTCTCTTAGAATAAAACTCGAAAAGATGGGATATGAAAAGACTACCTTTTCATGGGAAATCACAATTTTCCATATAAGTCCCAAATCGCTCACTGAAATGCACAAACACATTATAATTACAATCTGTGCACTTTTTTTGCAAAAAATTGGTTAGATAAATCCAAAATCTCCTGGGGAAAACTTCAAAGTAATGGCAGTAAAATACATATCCTCTCACAAACTGATAACCAAGAACCCCAATAAAAGGTCATACTTTCAAGCATATTGGAGTCACCTGCTTGATACTATCCTAACAGATTAACTGAATTTTATTTTTATCATATATCTGAATAACAGATGAAGACCAATTCTAGATAAAAGGAAAAGGAAGATAATAAAATGAAAATGGGAGAAAGAAAAGGAAAAATAAAAGAGAAACTAGAAAAAGGGGTTGGACTCTCTATTGCTAGAAGTAAATAAAGTGGCATCTATTGTGTAAATAGTGTAGATAGTTCTTAATCTATATATTTTAAACTAATGTTGTCCTTGCAGTTAAATTTATGAAGTGACACTTATACTACAAATGCCTTTAATACAAATGTTCTTAAAAAATGCAAATTACATAACAATTAGTGGGAGAGCACCATCACATCAATATAATGAATGTATATACTGTAGTTGATATTTTTTTACATGTTAAAATTGTACTTTATTCTCTGCATTGTTTGAATTTTTTATGGTATGAATAAATCAATAAACATTAAATTGGAAAAAGAAAAAAAAAGTAAAATGGAGAGATAGGAAAGTGGTGAAATGGCATGCAAGCAGAGGAAAAAACATAGTAGAAGGCAGGTAGGGATGTGCAAGAAGGGTGTAGGAAAGAACCATAGCTATTCATTTCTTGCACAGCAACAGCTGTGCACTTTGTCAGAATATGTAAATGGATTTGAACTCTCACCCACAGAGAGAGGTGTGATGACAACATAACTGTGTTGTCAAGCCAATTGTACCAAATTACTTGGGTCCAGTTGACTTGTGGGTGAAATAGAGAGCTATGTATGGGGCAGTATTTTTTGGGGGGGCAGATGCCCATTTTTTTTAAGGTGTGAGTGAAATGTTTGGGAAGGGAGATAGGTATGTGTGGAGGAGGTAGGTTGGGTAGGTGAGGATGCATTTGCAGACAGACAAGACAGCAGACAGAGGCAGTGTGTGACACATGAAGGGGGGGTGAACACCTTGGAGAAGGAGCGTGTTGTGGAATCCAAGTCCCATGTGCCTCCCGAAGGCAGCAGCATGACTCACATCCCCATCCATGGGACTGTCGGCACTGCTCCTTCACTGCCCCAAGGGTGGCAGTACTGGAGGCTGTGCATTGGGGTGAGGCTGCCTCACCAGGTTGACCAGCATGTCTTCAATCCAGCACAAGTGATGGTCAAACCCATGGTAGACTATCCTGATCATCAAGACTGGCAGCTCATCCCAGGTGATAACACCCCCTCCACCATTGCTCCGAGAGGGGGGCTGGGCCTTATCCTGTGGGACAGTACTACCTGATGCCACAGGTTGTACAGGGGCAGCAGAGGGTGGGCACCACTGGTCTGGGTCTCAGACGTGCTGGCACCTGGTGCCATGGCCATTTGAAGCAATGTAGGGGGAATCAGCCAGAACCAATGGAGCCCGCAGGAGTTTCTGCAGGGTGGTGCAAACCCAGAGCACCACCCTCAACCCCAACTCCTTCAAAGCACTGCCCACAACCCCCCTTCAACCCCCACTTAGCACACACAGCCATTCCAGTATCCCATTACTTGGCTATTTCTCCTTAGTTGCCATAAACACTGTTCAAAACTCTCGGTGTACATACTGTTTTATTAGGGTTGCCAACTTTTCATGTTAAGAATTCTGGACACATACGTGAAAGCAAAATGCATGCAGAATAGAAGTGTGCATTTTAACCTCCCCTCAAGGGGGATTGTCATACAATATTACTGTGCGCAATCAAACATATTCTTGTGTTCCTTCAATGTCAGTAACAGTGTCCGTTAATTCTGAACTGTCCAGAAAATTTTTAGACAGTTGGCAATGCTATGTTTTATGCTTTACTTCTATAATGATTACAGATACCTGGTTTTAATTTACAACTTTTATTTCAAATTTTAGGGTCTCAGGCCAATAGCCTAGTAACCTCTTATTTTATAGCACAAACACTGATAGATATTTGCTAAACTTAAACAAAGCAATAGTCTTACAATGAAAACAGACTTAGCATCAAAACTTCTCTACCTTTGAAACTTGCATTCAATGAAACAGCATTGAAACCCACATTCAAAGAAAATGTATCTGGCTAGTGGCAGGTTAAGTTTACCTTTGGACTGTTTTCAAATCATAGGCCCCTTGCA
The DNA here is from genome assembly GCF_019279795.1 of Protopterus annectens. Taxonomy (NCBI): domain Eukaryota; kingdom Metazoa; phylum Chordata; order Ceratodontiformes; family Protopteridae; genus Protopterus; species Protopterus annectens. The sequence goes on along the minus strand of NC_056746.1, from coordinate 736,885,656 downwards.
CACATTCCAGAACCATGCATAACTGCTTTGATTCACCTTCCTGACTGTATTAATTATAATATATAATAATTGAATGATATCCCTTGTTAATACAGCACCACTTAGAGTATGTTTTATAGTTTTGAACATTTTTTCCAGTAAGCAATGAAACAAAACATATGAACCAATAATGACAAATTGCCCAATTCAGAACATCTCAACCATAAAAGGCTACTTAAACGTCTATCATTACAATCCACCAATATCAGTCAATATGCATAATCTCTGCAGAAGTAAAAGTCACCTGAATAATTTCACATTAAAGAGATCTGAAACTAATGGAGAAGTTGTTGCTAGAAAACAGCTTTATATTTCAGTGTTTCGTCTACAAATTCAGTGCCTGCTGCCCTTAAACAATAAATTGCCTATGTTACACTTAAAAAATGTTAAGCTTGTATATTGCAATAGGAATAAGTGACACAGGTTCATAGTTATTAGGCATCTCATCCAAAGAAGGACATACTCAGGGATGCAGCACTTCACACCCCTTAAAATACAAATCTACATGTGGTGAGAGTAGAATCTACAGCCCTCTACATCAAGATGCAAGTATGCTACCTGCTGTGCTACTAAGACTGTTTTGAAATTCTACACCACAATAATGATACCATTTGCTAAACTAAACACAGTGGTGGCTGGTGACTTCAAATCACAGGGGGGCTGCAGGAGACAGCTGAATGGGTGGGGTCAAGGGGAGGGGGTGTGGTCAACCAGAAAGGGGAGGAGCTATGCACAAAACCACAAAAAACTAACCTTAATTAAATACGCTGCCCTGGGTGGCAAACCATCATTATGAAAGTCCAATCAAGACAAAAATAAGTGTAGAAGAATAAAAATATTTCAATGCATTGGCTGCATGACAGCTTACTTAATATCTAGATAGAAATAAAAGGTTGTGAGGCATGAAAAAATAAATTACTTTTTAAATACATTACTGGAATGCCAGTCAAAATCAAGTATAAGAAAAACCAGAAGCACTCAACTCAAACCACTTATCCTTGCACTGCAGTTCTAATTATAATATATTCAGCTTTATTAAAGTTCCAAGTAACATGCTGAAAGTAGAAATCTATGTGATGCCACCACTTGTAAAAATGTTTCTTATCCAAAAAAGACCTGCTGCTTGACAACTTGCTTCATGGGGAAAACATGATAAAAGTAAAAAATGAAAAGCAAACAAGAAACAAGCTCAAGATACATTGCTTAAAGGATTACTGTACAGTTTATCATCCACACATGATTGGCATTCTGTTTAGTTTACGGGTAAAGTCTGTAGAGATGACTGGAAGTCTCCAACAAGTGTAATGAGCTTTTTAAAATAATGGAATCCTGTCCTTTAATACCCAAGGCTTATACATTATCTAGTCAAGTATTCTCTGCATGGCAACAACAGAAAGGCTTTCAATGTTGGCAATTCTTTAACAGTATGCTTATTAAAGCTTACTTGCATCTTACAATCTCAGACAAGCTTACCTTACGGTCATTAAAGCATTGCTACTTAAACACTGAGCAACAGGCACTTTGAGTAATAAGCATAAATCTGAGTAATAAGCGTAAATCAACAGTACAAAAATATGACAGAAACCAGACCATTCTGCAAAATCAAGAACAGATGAAAAGCCACTGTAGTACTTATGCAGTGTGTCCTCCCCATCCATGGTAGATACAACTACTCCTTGCCTTGCTTGGACACATCCAGAGTCACTACATGGGGGAGTGGGGTGCAACAAGCATGTCACAATTTGAAATCTCTCTGGCTGACTGTGATGGCCCTGACACATTTGTCATACCTCTCAACCTCAAGAGCAAGAAATCTGGACAAAGCCATACACAGAAGTGGGACAAAGGCCCAAAAATAAGGACAATTTTTAAATATTGCTCTAATAAACTTAGAAAGATAATAGAATAGGTCTTGCATTAGTATGAATTTTATGAAGGGTATAAAATCTGAAACTCAAATGTCTGTCATTTTCTAACTTCAGTCTTTAGTAATTTGTCACTAACTTGCCAAAAAACACAACTTTATGAAAAATGGACCAAAAATGTGATGCAAAAATATAAAATAGACAGACAATACAGCTGCTACCTGTCAAAGAAGGGACACTTTAATATTAGTACTGCTACCTTGAGCAGCTGACAAAATAAAAGAATCTACATGCATTTCAAGTAATCTATAACTTTGATTATTACAGTTATTTCTTAATTGTAAACCCTCCATGTTTTCTTCCAAAATTGCTATTTTGCGGAGGGATTATTAGGGGAAGAGCAACATTTTGAGCCAAAATTGGGGACAGTTGAGAGGTTGGCTATGCCTAATTCTATAAAGCAATTTATTTGCATGTACCTCTCAACCTGTTAATGCAGTAAATCTGAACAAGGCCAAATATATTGGGGCACATATTAACAGTACTAAAATTGCTCTTGTATAAATTGAGACAGTTGATAGAACAGCTCTTACTTTAACATGCATTTTTCTGAAGGTTATGAAGTCTGAAACTTATTATTTAGTGACTTAATTCCTAAATGATTTGCCAGAAAACTACAAATTTTATGAAGAACAAACCAAAAATAAGAAGCAAAAATCTATTCATTCTTTGAAAATCTGGACAGTTGGGAGGTATAGTTCAGCGGGGCCTGTCTGAGTTTGCTGCCCTTCCCCCCTGACAAAATAATGGTTGAATGGAGCCTCTGCAGCCATTCCAATGAACCATTACTTGGCTATTTCACTCCATTTACCATAAACACTAATGTGCATACTGCTTTACTTCTATGATGAGTTGGACTTCATTTGAAAGTTTTATTTTGTATTTTACAGCACAAACACTAAGTCATCTGTTAAACAAAGCAATGCAGTCTCACAATGAAAACTTAGCATTAAAACTTCTCTGCCCTTGAAACTCACATTCATTGAAACTGTATTGAAACCCACATTCAAAGAAAATATATTTTGCCAGTGGCAGATAAAGATTAATTTTGGGCTGTTTTCAAATCATAGGCCCCTTGCATATGAAACATACATGTGCTCTTTGATACACCTTCCTCATTGTACTAAAATTATATTCCTTGTACAATACAGTACACTTGTTAGAGGGTGTTTTAAATTTGTTTTGAACATTTTTCCAGTAAGCAATGAAACAAACCATATGCACCCATAATGGCAAAACTGCCCAGTTGAGAACATTTATCATAAAAAAGTCTACTCCGAGTTCCACAGTCCACCATTATTAGTAAATATACACAATTCTACAGTCCACCATTATTAGTAAATATGCACAATTCCACAGTCCACCATTATTAGTAAATATGCACAATTCTACAGTCCACCATTATCAGTAAATATGCACAATTCTACAGTCCACCTTTATCAGTAAATATGCACAATTCTACAGTCCATTATCAGTAAATATGCACAATCTCTGAAGTAAGTCATCTAAATAATTCCACATTAAAGAAATCTGTAACTAATGAAGCGGTTGCTGCTAGCAATCACCTTTATATTTCATGGTTTCATCAAAAATAAAGTGTCTGTTGCCCCTCAGGAACAAATTGCCTATATTACATTAAAAATGATAAGCTAGTAATAATATTGCAAGAGGAAATGGATGGCAAACTGATAACAGACTCATAGTTAATATCTTCACCAAGGAGAACATTCTCAGTACGGCAGCATCCACCTTGTGGGAGCAGAACCCACAGCCTTCTGCATCAAAAGCAAGTACACAACCTGTTGTGCTATAGTATTAACTAGGCAAAGCACTAAACTTCTATTCCCCTGCAGCTCTCAGCTCCTTGTAAAATCTACTCAATACTCAACTGCATCTCAACTGCTCAAGAAAACTGGAAAAAGCCAAAATGTATTGGGGGTCAAAAGCCCAAAACCAGGGACACATTAAACATTGCTTGTATAATCTTGGAAAGTTGCTAGAATAAAATGTTGTGTTGCCACCATACATTTTACTGCCAAGGTCCCTGAGCAAAAACAGTCAGAGTAACATACCACTACGCCACATCAGCTGCTTTGTAAAAGAGAAGACTGAAAATTAAATGGCTATCATTTAGTGAATTCAGTTCTCACCATAGCTGTCAACCTCTTAGTACAAAACACCTGGACAAACCCAGTAATGAGGGAATACAGCCCTCAAACATATTCAGTGAATTCAGTTCTTGCCATAGCTGTCAACCTTAGCACAAAAAGCCAATAATGGGGAATACAGTCCCAAAAATAGGGACAAATTTAAAATATTCATCTTATAAACTTAGAAAATTGCTAGAAAAAAGGTTGTGCTACTATGTATTCTGAAGAACATGAAGTTTGAAATTCAAATGACAGAACAAAACAATTTTCAGCAGAGACACAGAAGCCACCCCAACCAAGAATCAAACCAGAAAACCTATAGCTGTGAGGCAACAATACTACCACTGCACCATCAAATATGCAAGGAATTAAACATTCAGAAACCTGAAGTCTGAAATTCAAATGCCTGTCAATTTGAACAAAAACAATTTTCAGCAGAGACGAGGGATTAATACTGCAGACACGTCTTTGTAAAATGGCAGGGCATCAGAGCAAATCGACACAAACACAGGGAGATGCAGACTCACACAGAAGCCACCCCAACCAAGAATTAAACCAGAAAACCTATAGCTGTGAGGCAACAATACTACCACTGCACCATCAAATATGCAAGGAATTAAACATTCAGAAACCTGAAGTCTGAAATTCAAATGCCTGTCAATTTTATTTAACATTTGTTAATCAGGACAGTCTGACTTGGAACAATAAAACAATTTTCAGCAGAGGCCCAGGAAGAAATAATGCAGACATGTCTTTGTAACATGGGAGGACACAAAAGCAAACCCACACAAACACAGGGAGAAGACGGACCCACAAAGAAGGAACCCCAGCCAAGAATCAAACCTGAGAACCTGCAGCTGTGAGGCAACAAAGCTACCAGTGCACCATCAAATAAAAGCAAACCCATACAAACACAGGGAGAATATAACAGACCCCACAAAGAAGGAACCCCAGCCAAGAATCAAACCTGAGAACCTGCAGCTGTGAGGCAACAATGCTACCAGTGCAACATCAAATAAAAGCAAACCCACACAAACACAGGGAGAAGATAACAGACCCCACAAAGAAGGATCCCCAGCCAAGAATCAAACCTGAGAACCTGCAGCTGTGAGGCAACAATGCTACTACTACACCATCAAATATCAAGCATTGCAACATTTACAAACCACAGATATTATGAGGAACAGATCAAATCGAATATGAGGCAAAGATCTGCAATTTTTTTACAAATGGTGGTGGGTAGGGAACTCAAGCCTGCATACAGGGTACAGGGTTCAAGCCTGAGGTATTCCCTACCACACCACCATGAGCACCTGGGGTATTTACACACACACACACACACACACACACACACACACACACACACACACACACACTCTCTCCAATATAAACATTGTAAAACTAAAAAGCACCATACACACTCAATCAATTCAATATAAACATTGTAAAAGTAAAAAAGCAGTGGAACATGGATACTACAAAAAGGTTAACCTAAAAGGAAATTATTACTGAAAATGAATTATGCAAGCAGAACAAATGGCCTTATCATCTGTTACCAATGCAATACATTTCTACAATTCTGCACTCAAACATTTCAAACTCAGGAAACACAGACTCCATGATGCCCTCATCTGTGAATCATGGCACCATTGCATTGCTCTTGAAATTGCTTTCCTTTTTTCTACTTGTTGGTCTGTGTGACCTGTTAGCAAAGCATGCTTTCTGTATGAAATATTTCTACAGCCTTCAGAAAAGCCTTCCACAAGGTAAATTTATTCACACAAATCTGGGTCCTCAGTTTGTAATATCTTATAAGCCTCAAAGTTCAGGGATCAGTAAATTTAAGCCATAGTGTTAATATTTTAAGAGTTTTTTTTTTTTCACAGCACAATTGAAATTATTTAATATGGAGGATATTGCAAAGACACACATTTCCATTATAATAGGTCTGCTTCTAATAATTGATTCTTACTTGTGTTTATCTTGGAGATATGTCAATATAATTGACTTGGCAGACACCCAAGCATTATTACTGCTGTTAAATATATGCTCAAAGCTGAGCAATTGCAAATTATTTACTGGAACAATAATGAATATGATGATAATATTAACTGGAAGAGTTCTGCTCTGAAATGTTCAGCTTCCTGAGTGAGCTGTTAAATGTTCTGTCTTAAGCAAAGTTTTGTCCAGTCAGCAAAAGTAAGTCAGCAAACCAATGTTAGTTATTATTGCCTGAAAGTATAACACTGAAGGTAACTATTGAATATGACAGTGGTGTGTGCCTAAGATATGTATAAGCATCCATCTATTTACATGAATATAACAGGCCGTAGTACAACTAAGGGGTTCAAATCGTCTAAGATCACTTTAATAACAAACTGCAAATGAGCAGCAACAGCAATAACAATAGCAATACTTTTGAGTTCTGATATCTTTTTCTCAAAGCTAAATACAAAGTGCTATTTCTGTCAAGGTTAATTCATATAAATAGCCAATGTATCAAATGTAGTTAACAGATCACATGCCAGTTTAAAATTTCATATGACACTTTTAAAATCATACAGCCTGGTATAACAAACATTAAAACTTAAAATCACAAAATGTCACTTTTGAATTTTAGCACCATACACTTACCTGTCTGATCCCAAGCAAAGCTCCTTCCCGACGAGACTGCCCGTGCAAATACTCCTAAGACCATGAGATCCCAAGCAAAGCTCCTTCCGACGAGACTGTCCTGACTGCTCCTTCCACTGCTGCTGTTGCAGTCCGGACCCAACACATAATCCCAGCGAGTCTGTGCACTTTAAAAGTGCAGAGACATCTCCTTGTGTCTGGGGACTGCTGGACTGCCTGGCATGCCGCACGACTATACAGGGACACTACGCTATCAAGTTGAAGGTCCAAGAAATTAAAAAAGTTTTTTCTATTTTTATTTTGAGGGGCTGCAGTCCGCAGTCCGATTGACTAAACAGTTGCACATTTTAAGCAGACTTAGCATGAGCAGTAGTAAACTTCTCTTCCCTTGAATCTCACGAGTCCTTGAAAATAAATTCCACCTGCTAACTCCAAATAGGGCATTTCACTCTCTCTCACACACACATACCTCAGCCTCTGTGAAAATCTGTACAGTTGAGAGGTATGACACACACATACATCCCCTGACCTCCTTAGAAAGTAGAACAAAATTGTTTGCATTAGTATGCATTTTCTGAAGATATGAAGTCTAAAACTCAACTTCAGTCTTCAATGATTTGCCAGAAAAAACAATTTTATGAGAAACAATCTGAAAATATGAGGGAAAATCTGGATAATTGTGAGGTATGACCCCCTCATACACCCCTCCCTCCATCTTATAAACACACACACACACACACACACACACACACACACACACACACACACACACACACACACACACACACACACACACACACACACACACACACACACACACACACACACACACACACCTTTACCTACCTACTTCCTACATACACACAGTCTACTGCATTAAATATTCACCTTTCCGTCTATATTTCCAAAATCTCATATGCTTAGTTCTTGATGTATTTATCAGCCTAAAATAAGCAAGCATCATGTACCTCATTAAGAGAAAGAGAACTGATGTCAATAGCCTCATTATGTTTATCACTGCAGTCAAAATGGGGAAATAACATCCCATTAATGGATATTTAGGCCTATAGACAGGCATATAATGTTGTTGTTTGACAGAAATGAGTCTCTGTAAGCCATCTTTCCTGCTAACTGCAAGTGATGGAACATCTTGCCTGCTGCTATGGTAAGGTGGCAGATACAGTTCTGAAGTGCTTTTTGTGTTATTCTATATTTCTAGAAGAGATGCAGCCACTGGTGGAAAGGGGGTGTTCAGAGATGTAAAAAGTACCTCTTATCCAACTGCAAACCTTTCTTGTTCAGTTACCATTGTGGAAACAATATTGTATTTTACTACAATTATGTCATTTTATTCCTCATGCTACATGTATGAGTGGTGAAAATAAGTGATGGCTCAAGCCAAACTCCAAAATATTTTGGGAACTCAGCGGTATATAGAAGACCACGATCAGGGCCACTGAAAGACTTAAAAAGAGTTTTGGGGCATTGAAAATCATTGCACTGGTTTTGCTAAGTTTTACTTTAACTCCCTTTATTTTATGTGAATAAAATGTTTGAGCCTAAGTGGCATTAGCAGAGTTACAAGACAGATGCATATTAACAATCAGCCTCTTGATTTTATTGTTTACGTATAGTATGGTAACACACTCCTACCTACCTACTTCTTACATCCACACATCCCTACCTACCTACTTCTTACATCCACACATCCCTACCTACCTACTTTTTACAGCCACACACCCCTACCCATTTCACACACACATACCTCTTACACTTTTAAACACTTAAACACACACGCAGACACCTACCTCTCACTTGTACCTTTGTTCGCAGTCCAACATCTTCTGAAATTCTAGTTCTGCATGGGAGCAGTAGATGAAGACGTAAAACCATCAGTTTTCTGCATCTGCGTGATGTGCGACTGGATGGAAACGTCATTCTTAAACATAGGTGTCGGAAGCTGTTAAAGACTGGGGGGCAGAGGGTGAGAGGGACACTTAGTGATCTAAAAAGGGCAATTTTACAACTTAGTACCACAACATAGGTTGACTTGGAGGACATTTTAAGCTTAGCCAATTCTCTTTTGGTGCTTAAAATAACATTTTCTGATTGGTCTTACCTATCCTATGGCTGATAATTGTATATTAGCCCTAGTGAGAATAACTGTGATCATACCATAGATAATTTAAGGAGACCCATGTAAGGGATGCAGCATTTAGGAACTGCCTCTATCCATTAATGGCATGAGGGGCAATCCTGGAGTACATTTTCTATTACCCATCCTTAGATCCAAGTTACATTTGAATATGGACGGATGAGCTTTGTTTTATTTTTATGGATAGTCTGTTCTGGAGCATTGGTAGCCTCTGTGATATATAACCATCTCTCCACAACATTCAGTTTACATACCTGGACTGAGTAATTCTGATGCCATTTGACTTGCTCACATTCAGTAGGTCCATCTCCGTTAGGTCGGAGAATGCCTTGTATGCCAGACACGTCACCTCTAAGCACTCTGTAGGATACTGAGTATAGTAATAAATCTTTGAGATGGTCCATGCAAGACCTATTGTTTAGGACTTGTATCCTTTTAGTAAGGTATTTCTGAAGGTATTCCAATTGTTTCATGGGGCTGGACAGATACATGCCAAAGTGGGCATTATACAAAATGACTGACCTAATGAGAGCTTTATAAAGTGGGATAACAACATCTCTAGATCTAGACACAATCAATGTTTTTACAAGCTGTGCAATATAGAAAGGCTTTCTTATGACTCTGGGCACATGTTGGTCAAAAGTTAGGTTACTCTACACACATGTTCCCAAATGCCAAACAATTGAGTCAGTTCTCAGAGAGCATTGTCATGATTTTGACACTAGTTATTATTTGGGACAAACCTTCCTGCATGATGGTTAAGTCATTTAGGTATTCAGTAACTGCTCCTAGCTTGCAGTCATCTCAAACTTAGCCGGCCAAAGCCCTTTGGTATTTCCTTTTACTTTTGAGATGTATATGCCAAACAGAAAAAAAATCTCAGCACCGAACCCTGGGGGGACTCCATTGGTGACTGGTCCCTTCCCCTATTTTGACCTCCTGCATCCTGTGAGCAAGTCGGCAATCCAGCTAATGATGCTAGTGTTTTCACCTACATTATTCATCTTTTGTACTACATCTGAGTAGGGGATTGTGTCAAAAGGCTTGGTCAGGTCAAGGTAATGTGGTGTGAACTGTTTTACCTTCATCCATTGCTTTGGTAACAAAAGTAAAGATTAAAATTTGCTCATGAATTTGAGCCTTTCACACTTTCCTCCGGGCTGTTTTCAAACACATTTTTAGGGCCATGCATACATGCATGTATTCTTTGAGTCACCTTCCTGACTGTATTAAATTATATTCCTTGTATAATACAGCACCAGCTTTTAGACTGCATTTTAAATTTGCAGTTTTGAACAGTCTTCTAGTAAGCAATCAAACAAAATGCATGAACCAATAATGACAAAACTACCCATTTCAGAAAATTTCAACCATAAAAGGCCACTGAAACTTCTGTCATTACAATCCACCAAATCAGTAAATATGCAAAATGTCTGCAGAAGTCAGTCATCTAAATAATTCCACATTAAAGGGATCTCTAACTAATGAAGAGGTTGATACCAGGAAATGACTTTATATTTCATTGCTTCATCTACAAATAAAGTGGCTGTTGCCGTTGAAGAATAAATTGCCTATGTTATTAAAAAAATGATAAGCTAGTAATATTGCAAAAGGGAATGGATGGCAAACTGATAACAGGTTCATAGTTACTAGGTAACGCCTCCAAAGGAGGACATTCACAGGACTGCAGCATCTACTCCTTTTAAAGTACATCACAGTACAGTATCAGCAATCCATCTGCCTACTATGGAAGTAGAACCCACAGCCTTCTGCATTAAAAGCAAGGCTACTACTACCTGTTGTGCTACTAACAATGCAAATAGGTTTGGAGTAAGCAGCACTAAACTTCTCTTCCCCTGAAGCTCTCAGCTCCTTATAAAATGTTTTTAACATTTGTTTACCAGGAAAATCCAACTTGGAGCAAAGCCAATTTTCAGCAGAGTCCCAGGGAGACTCCAGATACATGCCTTTGTAACATGGGAGGAAACCAGAGCAACCAAAGGAAACCCACACAAGCACAGGGAGGACATAGACTCCCCACAAAAAGCACCCCAGCCAAGAATTAAACCAGAGAACCTCTTGCAGTGAGATAGCAACAATACCATTGCACCAGTGCACCATCCACTAAATTATACAACTAAATCTCTCAATTTCACAGCAGAAGAAATCTGGAAAAAGCCAAAATGTATTTGGGGAGGCTAAGGGCCAAAACCAGGGACACATTTTAAATATTGCTTGTATAATCTTAGAAAGCTGTTGAAATAGTGTTTTGTGTTACCATGTTTCCAAAAAAGATAGGAAGACTGAAGCTTAAAACACTAACATTATTTAGCAAATTCTGTTCTCTATGATTAATCGAGTCGGCTGAGAGCTATGGGCTCAACTCCCTGAATTAGATGTGGTGGTGTGGGTAGAGAAGGCAGGCTCTTGTACTTAAGGCTCAGGGTTTGAGCCTAGATAATCCTGTCCACCAGAAATAAGTACCTGGGGCATTATACACAGTTTCAGCATAAAATGTACACAGCCTGGCGTAGAACTTTTTTTGTAAAAATATTGTGACATTTTTCAGCATAAAATGTACACAGCCCAGCATAAAACTTTTTTTTTGTAAATATTATGACATCTTACTAATTTTCAACTGATGTTCTGCCATTTACAAAGATTGACAACTGTGGATTAGCCTGAGTATGGGTTTCTCTAACACCAGTTTTACTATTTTAGCCAATATTCTGAAGTCTATAAGGCAGAGGTTAATGTAAATGGAGCCCAGCAGTTTCAGCATAAAATGTAAACGGAGTCCATCAATTTCAGCATAAAATGTAAACGGACCCCAGCAGAGAGACACACACAGCAGTTTCAGCATAAAATGCAATCAGAGCCCAGCAGTTTCAGCATAAAGAAAATAAAAAAGTGCTTTGTAAAGGGGGCAATAACATCTCTAGATCTAGTCACAATTTGTTTATAAGCTGTGCATTATAGAAAGACTTTCTTATGACTCTGGGCTCATGTTGGTCAAAAGTTAGGTCACTGTACACACAACTACTGCTGTTTTAGAAGCAGGTTTGACTACTTATACTCGCAGAATATATGGTACCTAGACCACCCCATGCTATCACCAGCAGCTTAAACAGTGAACGGAGCAAGCCCAGCAGCTTAAACAGTGAACAGAGCAAGCCCAGCAGCTTAAATAGTAAATGGAGCAAGCTCAGCATCTTAAACAGTGAGTAAACAGAGCAAGCCCAGCAGCAGTTTCATAAAATAAATACATGGCAGTGCTTCCAGTGTGACTCTGGCAGCAAGTTTCATAAATAAATGGCAGTTCTTGATGGTATACTTTTGATAACATCTGCATTAACAGCGCTCTACAAATGTGAAGACCGTATTTTCTTTAATGCATTCCCATACATGTAGACAGATACTTCTTGCTACACAGTGGTAAGTCTAGACACTAAACCAAAGGGTAAAAAGGTCACATGGACAAATTATTCACTAAACACAGCAAGAGACAGAGCCAAGCTAGAGTTTTCACTACCTGATAAAATTCTTGTAATGCAGGCCCTTAAAATATATGCAAGTGACCCCATAAGGACCTGATGTGTTTCAGCAACACAGCTTCTGAATGCCCATGCCTTTTTCCTTTTTCAAAGGCTTAAAAGATACTTCATTCAAGTATATACCTGCAATGTACTCTAGAGCTTAAATTGTCTATACACAAAACAGCCACAGTTGAAAGGTTTAAAATATTTAATAATAAATAATAAAAACACAAGACAAATCTCCTCAATTCAACACAGTGCAAGTCAAGAGTTGACATCACAGGAAAATGCTTAAAATAATACTGTAGAATAGTCTGACATAAATATAGAAAACAGCTAGTCTAATCTTACTATTTTCTATCTATTTCTAAGAGAAACGATGTTCTAAATAACTTGCATACATACAGAGCAAAGCAAAGGCAAAGAGCTGGTGAGTTGATGTGTTCAAGTTTAGACAAAATCCAAAATGCTCTGATTCTCTCTCTTTGAGAAAGTCTTAAATTGATGATACATCACTGCTGACTCATTTTAGATTACATGATTCTTAACAGTTCTGTTTTAACTTCCCAGGATAACAAAAACTCAAAATTTGAATTTTGTTTTGTAATGTGCACCTGCAGGAAACCACATCAATAAAAGACATTATATATGTAAAATCTAGCAATTAACTCTGGTCTCAAAACAATAGAAAGAAGTTTGCTGGTCCAGACATTACGGCTCCGAGTTTGAGATCAAACAGTCATATAATGCTTGACTTATCAGCTTTCTTCCAGCAGAGTGCACTGTGGTTACATTTTTGAAGCTCAGTACAACATATAGTTTAATCATAACATATAGTTCTCTTTTACATTTGTAAAACCAGCCTGTGGATTATATTAATATTTACAAATCACATAGAATTATTTATAAGATTCTATCTGGCTGAGCTGGCAGCCTTTCAAATTTTCACACCGTCTTTAATGATTTTTCAAAAGGCAGCTATGGAGCCCTGAAAAATCACATTACATCAATCAACTATGAATTTATACTAGACCCTCTTCATAACCCATTGGTGAGCCATTCATGGCCTTCTACAACATTTTAAATAACTGCATTAATAAATTCATCCCCACGAGGCACACACACAGTAAAAAAATTATACAATAAGCCTAAACGGTGGAGCTACAAAATCAACAAATAATTAAACCAAATAAAAGAGCATGAAAACCTTCAAACTTTACTTAACCCAATGCATCAACATTAAGGTAAACTATATCCATAAAGAACTCACAAAAACAATTAAAAAAGCAGAGCTTAATCTGAGGTAAAATTTCCCAAACAGGCAGGCTACAATAACAAACCCATCTGCAACCACATGCAAATAATAATAATAATAATAAATAAATAAATAAGGAGCAGAAACAAAATAGTATTTCCATAATAGAGCCAACAGATATAGTCAACACTATAGCTTAGATGCTTGGAGCAAATTTCACTCCACTAGATTGCAAGATCTGGCAGAGGGTTAAGGTAACAATCTATTAATGAGCTACTACCTTTGGTACAGGGTTTGATTCTTTCAGCCTTCATTTGTTTATTGTGTGATCTTGAATGAATTACTTAACCAGACAAGTGCTTTGTGGTAACTGGGAATTTGGGGTGGGCTTTTTAATGGTCTCATGGACTGCATGCCTAGTAACTAATAATAAACTTATAAGTTACTTCCAGTATGGTTACCTATGCCCTCAGTAAGGTAAGAAACACTAGTTCATGGGACTAGATGAGATACTAGGACTCCTTATTTGTGCAATCAAATATAACCCTCTGTATCTCTTACTCAGTTAATCCTTTTGCATGTGATACTCCACTGGTGCCATAAACACAAGAATTATTCAGCTTTAGAAAAAGAGTATTGAAAACTAGCTATATCCCTCATATCTGGTAGCAGGCTATTATGATCTCAATCCACAATGAATGTCCCCCTACAGACTTTGATTATTACTGGCTAATCAGCTTCACAAGTTCGTTTTGCATGGTGTTGGAAAGAACCATCCTGTAATGTACACAAACAGGCACAAGAAACCTCAGTCTCCATGACCTGTGCCAGGACAGGTTTGTCAATACAACAAGGCAGTAAAAACTGCAAGAAAACTCAACCAAACTGGAATTTCACACTCCTAACTCTTTACCTTACTGTGGGCGACTCTCTGGCAGCAATTCCCATGCACGTTTGTGTTTAAAATTCATGCGACGCACCCATGATTGCTGTGTCCTAAAACAGGTCTTTGCAGCTGAAAAGTGCTATGGTTCCAAGTGGTGCCTATGCACAGAAGACAAAAACAGGTCGCAAACACCTGTTGCGTCTGTGCGACTGGACGGGATGCAAAGGGCGTTCTTAAAGAGGAACGACCCTTTAAAAAAAAGCTTTTTTTTTTAATTAAAATAAAATCAGCCGGTTCCAGAGGGGTGCAAATGCACCCCCTTGCACCTGCCTGTGGGCACCCTTGGCCAGAACATTCCTACCTTGATGTGCTGTCTTGATAGAGGTATAACAATAGGTTAAGGTTAGTAATAACCAAACCATTGTTAGTATTAACAGAAGGGAACATCATTTTAATTCATACAAATACATATTATTGTACAGTATGCGTAAAAAACAGTAAATAACATAACAGTTAGTATGGTACACTCTGAGCCCAGGAAACCACCCTGCAG
The DNA here is from genome assembly GCF_019279795.1 of Protopterus annectens. NCBI lineage: Eukaryota > Metazoa > Chordata > Ceratodontiformes > Protopteridae > Protopterus > Protopterus annectens. Next base: position 736,870,523 of record NC_056746.1, on the reverse strand, counting down.
CAGCTTTGGTTCACGTTTTTTTACCAGGAGCCCAACCATGACCCTGGGCTCCTGAATACCCCACTTCTGCGCCTGAAAGCATGCACCTTCACCAGTTCTGCCTGCCATATCAACAGTTGATTAAACTCCAATGAATGGTGCAGAATTCCTGTCTATTGCACTTAATATAGGCTGTTTTTCTACACTTGCACATCATTGAGCAACATTCAAAAAAGTGTCTTGTCGCTTAGCTGCGTGCAAGCCAGCAGAGCTGAGCAGCGCAAATACTCGCACAACCATGACTTTAGCAAAGCTTAGCACCGCGCAAACACTGGTACTCATTAACATGTTTATGCAGTGCTTAGCATGGTTGAGAAGGCTTAGCAGAGTGCAGCAGTGCCATATTTCACAATTTTTTTATAAATTATAAACAGTTTACTATTATTTATTCGAACGGAAAAACATTTTCCGTTCAAATAAATTAATAGTAATACCGAAAGTAAAAAACAACTAACGTTTACAATGTCAAACCAAATTCTCGACGCATTTGACTCGACATTGTTGTCGAAACCACCAGGTGATAGCCATATAGGAGCTGATGTAAATCAAACTCCTATATGACAAATCATGTTTTTGCAGGGGGCAAGCCCTCCCTGCACCCTCCCATACCCCCTACTTATATATTCTAACTCTGAGATCGCACTACAGTGGGGATGTGGATGAAGTTACACTTGCCACTGTACCACAATATCCATGCAGATAGTCGGCTTACAAATATGCAAATGCAGTAGTGAATTCACATAAGTGGAGTCGACTATCTGGTGCACAAATGTTTGTGCGTTCGACATTCTGATTTTCGGCACATTGCAGCCGACAGAATGTCGTTCGCACAAACAATAGTAAACCATTATAAACATCTTTTGCTTACTATGGACTCGAACCCAGGACCTACTACACATAAGGTCGTAACTCTACCCATTTAGCTACTTGGACATCATTAAAACTAGTATAACTTCACATATACTACTAGGCAACCTGTCAGCATTGCTGAGCACAGCACCATGCTGCTCAAACATGAGTAAACAAACCTGTAAATAAATAATTAATTACATGCAGTTTCTATTTTTAGAAGTCTGACAGGTGCTGGCTATGTATGTATAAGCAGTGTTTGGCTCTGCAGCACTCCACCCCTTGCAAACGGCAAATTGCAAAAAAAAAAAAATGACAACAGAAAAATAAAATAATTAATTATGATAAATGATTACATTCGGTTTCTATTTTTACATGTGTAGCAGGTGTCAGCTGTCTATATGTAGGTGCGGCTTATCATTGCTGTGCACTGCACTGCATAAACATGCAGAAAATAAAAAAAATAAAAAATTAAAACCATATAACTTATATATCACACATTTAACACAATTCACAGCATTTCAACAGTGGCAGAGTACATTACAGGGAGATGCACCCTGTACATAACATCTGACCAGGCATCCACAACCATGGATAGCCTGTACACATCTCCCTATACTGATTCAATATCCCTGTTCCTATGTTGTCCTCAGTAGCATGCCATCATTAATCATGGACGTGTTCATGGATACATTCGGTGTAGGCTCTTCATGGTGCCTACATGGAGTTTATTAAATCCTGGGGTGTGTCTTGATTCAGTTGAAGTAGTCTAGATTAGCCAAATTGTTTATAGCTTGCCAGATTGTTTTAGGTTGTCCAAAGATAGCAGTTTAAAGCTTTCTACAATAATCAGCACTGTCTTGGTTAGTTAGCATTCTTGTTTCTTTTTCAGCATGCAGTATTTAGTATATTTTACAGAACTGGCAGGCTTCTTTTTTCCATTCAGATAAATACTCATCTCTTGCTTTAATGAGTTATCTAATATGCTTAGTGAATCATTAATTAGTTTTACCTTGCTTTCTGAGCTTTTTGACAGGATATTACTTGCCCTGTAAGGGAATAAGAAGGTTGTAAAATGTTTAGAGAGCCATTATTGTGTCAGTGTACTTGTAGAAAATGCTCCAGTCTATACTATTAAGTTCTGTCACAAGTATGTCAAAGGAGCTTTCAGAGATAATTCTGGACTGAATAATTTAAGGAGAAGCTTTGCTTCTTTTAAAGGACCAGATAGACAAGACAGGACAATTATCATTAAGAGAGACAGCGAAAACAAATAGTCCAAATCATTTATCAGGAATACTTGTTAAGTGCTTATCTAGCAAAGTATTTTTTTATTTTGGAGGATTTAGGTTTGGTAACTTCTGTGACCAGCTATATTACACTGCAGGAGAGAGCTAATCTGTTTAGCTGTGTTGTGAATACCCAGCCAGTACAAATTTAAATCTCTAACAGTTAATAGCCTGTTGGACTTAATATGATCTAAAATCTTGTTTAGTGTTGTTTCTATTACAGCTAAAGTGGAAGGAGGTGGTGTGTATGGTGTATGGTAATTGCAAATGGAGATATGTCAACATGGTTTGATTTCATTTGTATGGGTGTGTGATTGCTTGCACCAAGGGTTGTAATTCAATTGACATGTTTCTTGTTTTAAAAAAAAAAGAGGAAGGAAGTTGGATGTAGGGGACTTTGACTTGTCCACCTAGGAATATTCAAAGTATTACCTAATTAAGGTCATCATTACATTCAGAAAAGGATTATCATTATTTGTGATTAATAATACGTCAGAAAGTTATGTTCCCACACTGTGGAAAGTATCACGCATAATTCCCCTCCACAAAGGTGGCCCTCTCCACAGAACTAACCAATTACCGCCCCATAGCTATTCTCTCTCCACTCTCCAAAATACTAGAGAGATGCATTCACTCTCAGGTCTCAGACTACCTCCTTACTAACAACCTCCTTTCCAATACTCAGCATGGTTTCCGACCAAACCATAGCACCACCAATGCCTTACTCTCCTTTACTAACACTATCCTTCAGCATAAAAACAATGGCTGTCTCTCCTCTGCTACTTTCCTAGACCTATCTAAAGCAGTTGAGATGGTCCCACACAAACAACTCATCTCTGTCCTCAATAACCTATCCTTCTCTCAATCAGTCACCAACTGGTTTCAGAGTTACCTCTCTGACCACCAACAATCCGTTGTATGGCAGAATGACCTATCTCCCCAACTACCTGTCTCTATAGGGGTTCCTCAAGGATCCATCCTTGGACCCCTACTCTTCTCTGTTTTCACCAATAATCTAGCCTCTACCACCAAACATGGCACACTCATACAATACGCAGATTATTCAACCATCATCTGCTCAGCCCAGTCCCTACCCAAACTGAAAAAAGTCCACAGGAAGCCTTTTCCTCTGTTGAAACTTGGTTGTCCAATGCCCAATTAATACTCAACCCAAACAAAACTAAACTACTCATCTTCCAACCCACCAAATATACTCAAAACAACTCTCACTTTAACATCACAGCAAAAGACAACACCACTATACAGCCAACAGAACACACCAAATTGCTAGGAGTGGAAATAGACAATAAACTAAAATTTGACATTCACATATTAATGACCATAAAAAAGTCCACAAAAAACTAGGAGCGTTATACAGAAATAAGCAACTTCTTACCAAAGCAGCAAAGATTTCAGTAGCAAATTCCCACCTTATCTCCACCCTACTTTATGCCTTTCCAATATATCCCAACCTAAGGCAATGCTAGAGACCTGCTACAACAAAATCGCCAAATTTGCCACAGGGGCATCCTACTGTAGTCACCACTGTCTCTCACTTGCTGAACTGGGCTGGCTTGAACTCCCTCACCTCCTTCAATGGTATCAACTCTCACTCTCACACAAACTAGTAAACCATCCACTAAATGTCCCATCCCTCCAGAATCTACTCCAACCCTATCACACCATCAGACCACTAAGATCCAGCAATAAAAATCACTTGCAGATCACTAAAGCCAATAACTCTGCTGGTGAAGCACTATCTTGTGCCTTAGCCAAATTATGGAACTCCCACACACCCACAATTACCTCCATACCATCATGCACCCACTTCAAAACTTTACTAAAAGAGCACCTAAAAACATGCTGGCTATGCCCTTGCAACTCCCACTCTAATATCACCCACCCCATCCAACCACTACCTTTCTTTTCACCCCAGTAACTACTTTGATTATAGCAAGCTCGGATGCTCATAAGCCTAGTACTTATTATACAGCAGGAACTTCTTATTGTAACAATTGTTAATGTCTGTTATGTACTTCGCAGATAAAGATTTTAGTTGTCTACTGATGTACTATGTTCTTCATCTGTAACTATGTTTGTAATTAATTGCTATGTTAATCAAATTGTTAATCGCTATGTAAATCCAATGTAACTACTGTCTGTTTATTTTAACTGTGGAGCTTTACTCCCCAGGCCTCCGCTGAAAATGGGCCTACATCCAGTCGGACACTCCCGGTCAACAAATGTAAATAAATAAATAAATAAATAAATAAAATTTAACACCTCCATCTCGATGCCCCAGGTCTGTTGTCATAAGTAAACTGCATAGTTGAAGTTAAAGTATGAGGGAATAAGGGAAGATTCTATAAGTCAAGGCCCAGTCATGGCAATTATTTTAGTACAACCCATAGCTCAAGCTGTGGTAATTTGCATTTTCATGTATTCAGAGAAAGTTTTTTTTCTGGTGAGAAGGCTGGATTGGTTGTTGAAGAGAAGGTCCAGGATTAAGATGTATACCACCAGCCTACAGCATTAGTAAAGTAGTAGAAATGACAAGGAACTTGTGTAGTTTTCTTATACAAACATTCATTTTACTGTCAAAGAGTAAACATCAGATAACAATGGATGACCAGTTAGTGCGAATGCTGAGTGCATATATGTAGTCCACCAAACAGACCCATCTGCATTAACCGGTTGAGCATCATTGATGCTTGTAGAGAGTAGAGGAGGGTTTATAAGACAACTGTTATAGGGAAGTGCAATGCAGCAAAAAATAAATAAATAAATAAGTAATGCTATGAAGGCCATAGAAGGAAGCAGAAAAAGCAGCAGAAAAAATACTCAATGGAAGATAGTACTTACGGCCAAGAATTTAGGGACAATGACCAATGCAAAGATAGGATAATGAAAAGAGGACTATAGGAAGGGAGATGGTAGAGCAGCCTAAGATGATTAAGCATGAGGCAGAAAATAGCACAATAACATGAGAGCAAAACTAGAAGTACAGGAAGGAAGATGCTAGAACAGCCTAAGTTGATGAAATGTGAAGATAGGGTAGAAAGAACTAATGATTACTGGGGGTGATGGAGAAGGGTGGCTCAAGGCATAAACTAAATGGAAAAGTGAACAATGGCAATGGGGTTAAGGGAGAGGAAAAAAACAAAGTTGAGCGTAGCAAGGCAAAGCAGAGTAGACCATCACCATGTCTCAGTAGGAGAGGTATTAACAAGGATAAAGCTACAAAGCTGCATAAAGTAATACGATGCTGGTGTAACTGAATAAGTTAGAGAGTAGGGTACAGAACAGGAAGAGAAATGTGTCAGCTTAAGTAAATAATATAACAGAAATTAAAACAGATATACAAAGTTATGCACAAAAGCAATATATAAATGACTAAATACAGTAATGAGGACATTTCACACGAATATCAGTAACAATGAGATATACAAATAGTGGAAGCAGAAGGTGAATTACACATTATTTATTTTATTTATTTATTTATTTGACATTTGTTGACCAGGAAAGTCAGACTGGGTCAAGAACCCATTTTCAGCAGAGGCCCGGGGAGAAAAGCTTCACAAAGTGACAAAAATTCAGCAAGATTCACAAGTTAAAAAATAAATCAAAAAGATATAAAATACAGTGAAAAATTACAGAGAAACTTCCATAGACTACTAAATTTGACAGTATATAGGTGCAGTGAGCACTTCATTTATGTGTTACTATATAGCTTACAGTGAGAAAAAGGTAGTACTGTTGACTTTAGGCAGTTGCTGTTGATTTCTCGTAGAGATTGCCATCCAGGAGTACACTAGTTTAGTTCAGTTTGTTTATCTATAATTACAGTTCCTATGGTGGGCTGATTGTACTGGTTATAATGCAAGTTTGAGTAGTTAGAAATGATGATTACAGTGATCATTTAGGTAGACTTGCAGAAGAGCTTTAGAGAAGGGGAAAACATATAGTGTACAAGTTATCTGAAGTTCATAAGTTAGACTAGGAGGAATGTGGGAAGTGTAGAGAGTTAAAGGCGTGGAAGGTAGGGTGGGGTAGCTTGGTAAAGTAGGTTTGCTACGTTTTTTTTGGAACAGGGGCAGTTGCTAGAATTTTGATAGCGTTTTTTTAGTATGAGTTTAAAATTCTTACGGTTTGTTACTGATCTGATATATGCTGGAAGGGCATTCCAAAGTTTAATTACAGTGTAGGGGAATAAACACTGTCCAGGCTATTTATTTGATCTGTGTAGGGTTATTTGGTTGTCTTCTGACTGGAGGGGCCTAGTGGGTGTGTAGGTTTGGAGTTGTGAGTTAAGGGCTGGGCAGTTATCAGGCTGATATGTGACTTTGTCTGCCATGTTGAGTTGTTGGTGATCTAGGAGTCTGAGCCAATTGAGGCAACTGAGAATTGTGCAGTGATGTGTGGTGTAGGATGCATTAATAGTGAATCTATCAATTTTATTACAGCAGGAGTCTAGTTTGTTTTTGAGGGTAGTTGGAATGTTTGCCAGAATGGGTGCAGCACAGAGGAGAGAGTGGATTATGTAAGTAGTAGCCAGAGTGATCCTTGTGGTTATGTTTGTAAAATTTTTGTGGCGATAAAGCATTCCAAGTTTACAGTGAGCTTTCTTTATTGTGCTTTGAATATATATGTCAAAGGATAGATTATTATCAATGGTTACGCCTAGCAGTTTAGCTTGGGAAATTACTTTGTGCCGAGTATTGTTTAATGAAAAGATCTTAACGTCAGTTGAGACATTTTTGATTGTGAAATGGAGAAGTTTAGTTTTATATGGGTTCAGCAGGAGCTGTGAGTTATTTAGCCAGGTCTCAATGGAAGTGAAGATAGTTTGAGTTTGATTCTGGAGGTGACTTATGTTGTTGGAGGAGGTGATGGTAGTAGAATCATCGGCATATTGTATAAGGAAGCTTTGGTGGGATGTAGAGTAAAGATTGTTAACAAAGATATTAAAGGAACTCCAGCACTCTTTAGTAGATAATTTGAGAGGGTTCCCTGCCATTTTACACATTGTTGCCTGCCTGTCAAGTAGCTATTGAAACATTGTTAAGTAGTGGAGGAAAGACAGAGGGTAGAGAGTTGTTGAAGTAGCTTGGGGTAGGAAACCGTGTCGAAGGCTTTGGATAGCTCAAGAAATATTACAGATGTTAGTAGTCTGGAATATCTCGCTTTATTGACTGTGTCAGTGAAAGAGAGTAGTGCAGTAGTGATGTTCTGAAGCTGTGTTGTGTAGGTGTGAGTAGCTTATTTTGTAGTGTATGTTCAAGTAGTTGTTTGTGGCTGCATTTTTCTAATAGTTTATATAGGGGTGATAATACAGTGATAGAGCAATAGTTAGAAATGTCTTTGCATGTACCACCATTATGTAGGGGAATGATTATGGATTTTTTTTCAGAGAGTAGGGATGTAACATTCTGAGATGGATTGTTTGATAAATATCACCCATAATTATGGTTTCATTGGATATATTTTGGGGCATCCAGGATAGGATGTCTTCTAATATGTGGCAGATCAGAGGGATGTCACTGAAAAAATAATGCTCTCTTTAACCAGACAACAACTGTTGAATAGCTAAATAAGATGGGAAGTATCAACATTAGGAGAGAAGCATTAAGAAGAATAAAGCTAGAAAATTCATATATGTGATTACTAGGTCAATGACCCCAGGGGGTACCTAGCCATGCTTCCCAAAGGTGAGAATCAAACTCTATACCTTGTGTCTATAAGGTAAGCACCTTAACCATTATGCCAAACCCAACCTTGAAAAAAAAGCATCCCTTTTACTGTGCCATATATCCAGTCTTTGGCTAAGCCACTCTTTTCTGTTACAGTTGTCTGTCGCATACCTTACCAGATTCAAATCCCAGCATGTCATGCTCTACACTCTGCAGAGCTATACATTAACTCTGTCTGCCATTATGCAATAATTTGATATAAATGAGTAAGTCAGAGTGGAGTGTATAGAACAGGGGAAGAAATGTGTCATATTAGTAGTTGGAGGAATGAGAGACTCAGGGGTGGCTCATGCTATAGGACTGCCGGACTGCAGCCCTCCCACCTAGAAAACAAAAAAATAAAAAGTAAAGAAATACAAAAACAAAGTACAGAAAACATGTTTACAATCGCCGCAATTCCCGGAAGTACTCCGTGCATGCGCGCACGCACGAGAACACTCTCAGATTGCTTTCTCAGCAGTCTAGATAGGGTGAAAGGCATCTCTGCCCAGCAGATGCCCAGCAGTCTGTCTGGTGGTGACGTCACAGAATGGAGGCACTCCGGACTGCAGCAGCAGCAGGCTGCACCAATCAAGGTGCATTCAACTAGCACGAGGTGCGCTGGACCAATCGCGCTGCATCTAACTTACACAGGACTTCAGTAGCACGGGCTCAATGGATGTGTTTGGACATCATAGAAGATGTGTCATGCTCGGGCTCATCGGCAGAGATGAAGGTGAGCTTCTAGTGTTTGTGTGTCCACATGTGTGCATGTGCATGTGTGCATGTGTGTGTGTGTGTGTGTGTGTGTGTGTGTGTGTGTGTGTGTGTGTGTGTGTGTGTGGTGCTAGATATTTTGACCTGAAAGGCACTAGCAGTGTGGATGAACTAAATTTATTAGAAACTCTCCTCTCAAAGGAGAGCATTTTGCTTTGTACTGCTGCAATAGACCATCAAGTAAACCAGGCATTCTGCATGAGATAAAACAGGCTATATACAGCAATTCTGTAAGGGACAATCAATTCTATTTGAAAAGCAGGAGTGAGTTAGATGCACATCAGAATCAAAGCAATATATGTTGATTTTGGTTTATTCAGACATTTTCAAGTCTTACCAAATGAGTGGCTTGGAATCTGTTTGTAAAAGGACCTACAATGCCCATACTTGGGGGACTAAACTGCCATCTAAACTGTTAAGATAATCCTATTCAGTGTGGATGCAGATAGAAAGAAAGGAGAGAGAAAGGCAGGGTTTGGGTGAAAAGAGTGATATTTTCTGTTATTTTTTATAGACAATCTTTGAATTTGGACTGCAGTATATTTTCAGAACTCGAGACCATCAGAAAATTGTTCCTTGGAGTAATATATATTTTTTACAAGAAGCAGAATGCCCCCATCAAAAAGTGGTAAGAAAATCTAATTACTTTATGCTGTATAGGGCCAACACAATATACAACATTAGTGTAGCCAAGGAACATATCACAACAGTGTTACTACCCAGTGTTTATTTGTTTGTTGCTTTCAGAACTATTAGATATTCCAGAAAGATGGTGGAAAAACAGTGATCTTGAGCCAGAAAGCAAACATCAGGATAAACTAACTTATGTCTGAGCGTAGTGACTGACCTCTGGAAATGACGGCACTGCAGTGTTTTTTGTTTTAAAATGCACACCTTCTGCTATGACCTTTGCAGGTCCTTTGTCATTTATTCACAGTAGTGAGAACTCAAAGGTTCATGACACCAAACCCATATTTTCCAGATATGTATTTTCTCTTTGTGGGAACCAGTTTCCATTATCTCGTTCCCTTTGCAGCACGACTGGCTGCATTTGCCTTTTCATCCATGGATTCCATTATTCCTGTTTTTAGTTTGTATGTTCTTTCTTAGTCACAGTAGTTTATTAATTTTAAATTCAAAATATCAAAACATGTATATTAGTATTTCTGACAATCTCTTCTCTTGCATCCTGTGACTTTATGAAAATAATTTCCTTTTACAGTTCAAAGCACACTTCTATAATTTCAGACTTATTTTCATATTTCACTCATATCAGTCTTTGAAAGAGGCTGTGGGCAGTGGTGCCCTGCTCTTACTAAAACCTACTTATATGTGTGTGTAAAATGCCCCAGTTGCTATATACTGGTGGCTAGAGATAACTCATGGTGGTGTGGTAGGGAATACCTCAGGCTTGAACCGTGTACCTTGTAAGCAGATGGCAGGGGCCTGAATTCCCTACCCACCACCATTTGTAAAAAAATTTCAGATTTTTGCCTCATATTTGTTCTGTTCCTCATAAAATCTGTGGTTTCTATATTTTTGTTAGTCAGTTAGTGGTGCAGGGGTAGTGTTTTTCCATGATAGTTACAGCTTCTCTGGTTTGATTCTTGGCTGGGGTGCTTTCTTTGTGGAGTCTACATATCCTCCCATCTTAGTACAGATTTTTGCCTCATATTTGTTCTGTTCCTCTTAAGATCTGTGGTTTCTTTACTTTTGTTTCCATACATAGTCAGTGGTGTAGTGGTAGCATTATTACCTGACAGCTACAGCTTCTTTGGTTTGATTATTGGCTGAGATGCCTTCTGTGTGGAGTCGGCATGTCCTCTCATCTTACAAAGACATGTGTCTGGAGTGTTTATCACTGGGCCTATGCTGAAAATTGGCTTTTGTTCCAAGTTGGACTTTTCTGGTTAACAAATGTTAAATAAAAATAACAGGCATTTGAATTTCAGACTTCATATTCTTCAGAAAGTACATGGTAACACAAAACCTTTTATTCTAGCAATTTTCTACATTTATAAGATGGATATTTCGTCCAGTTTTTTTCTGCTACGGTTGAGATGTATGGTGAGAACTGAATTCACTAAATGGTAGCCATTTAAGTTTCAGTCTTCCTCTTTTTCACAAAACAGCTGATCTGGCATAGTGGTATGCTGCTCTGACTGTTTTGCATAGGTTCCTGTGTTTCAGACCTGGCAGTGATATATCTGGTAGTAACACAGCATTTTATTCTAGCAACTTTCCAACATTATACAAGCAATGTTTAAAATGTGTCCCTGATTTTTGGGCTTTTGCCCCCCCCCCAATAAATGTTGGCTTCCAGATTTCTTGTGCTGCAAAGTTCAGAGATACAGCTGAGTGTTGAGTAGATTTTACAAGGAGCTGAGAGCTGCATGGGGAACAAAAGATTAGTGCTGCTTATGCCAAGTCTGCTTGTATTGTTAATAGCACAACAGGTAGCGTGTTTGCTTTTGATGCAGAAGGCTGTGGGTTCTGCTCCCACAGTAGGTAAATCCATTGCTGATACGGTACTGTGTTGTAAAGGGGTGGTGAATGCTATAGTCCTTTTTGGTGAAGATACCTAGTAACTATCAACCTGTTATCAGTTTGCCATCCATTCCCTATTTCAGTATTACTATCTTATTATTTTTTTAATGCAACATGAGCAATTTATTCCTCAAGGGCAACAGACACTTTATTTGTAGATGAAACAATGAAATATATAAAGTTATTTGCTAACTGCAACCTCTTCATTAGTTACAGATTTCTTTAATGTGGAATTATTTAGATGACTTTTACTACTTCAGAGATTGAGCATATTTACTGATATTGGTGGACTGTAGAAGTCTGAGTAGACTTTTATGATGGACATTTTCTGAATTGGGCAGTTTTGTCATTAATGGTGCATGCATTTTGTTTCATTGTTTACTGGAAAAATGTTATAAACAATAAATTTAAAATGCCCTCTAACAACTGTACTGTATTGTACAGGGAATATAATTTAATACAATCAGGAAGATGTATCAAAGAGCACGTGTATGTTTCATGTGCAAAGGGCCTTTGATTTGAAAACCACCCAAAGTTAATCTTTATCTGCCACTGGCAAAATGTATTTTCTTCAAATGTGGGTTTCAATGCTGTTTCAATGAATGTGAGTTTCAAGGGCAGAGACATTTTAATGCCAAGTCTATTTTCATTGTGAGACTACATTGCTTTGTTTAGCAGATATTTGTTAGTGTCTGTGCTGTAAAATGCAAGATAAAACTTTCAAATGAAATCCAAATCATTACAGAAGTTAAGCAGTATGCAAATTAGTGCTTATGGTAAATATGGCAAAATAACCAAAGAATGGGGTACTGGAATGGCTGCAGGGGAGATGCTCCATTCGATCATGATTTTGTGAGGGGGGAAGGGCAGCAAACTCAAGACAGCCCCGGCTAAACTATACCTCTCAACTGTCCAGATTTTTGCAGAATGAATAGATTTTTGCTTCTTATTTTTGGTTTGTTCCTCATAACATTTGTGGTTTTCTGGCAAATCATTTAGGAATGAAGTCACTAAATAATAACAGACATTAAGTTTCAGACATCGTAACCTTCAGAAAAATGCATGCTAAAGCAAGACCTGTTATTCTATCAACTGGCTGTTATTCTATCAACTGTCTTAAGTTTATACAAGAGCAATTTTTAGTACTGTTTGTATGTTCCCCCAATATATTTGGCCTTGTCCAGATTTCCTGTATTAAGAGGTTGAGAGGTACATGAAAATAAATCACTTTATAGAATTAGGAATATCCAAACCTCTCAACTGCCCCCAATTTGGGATCAAAATGTTGCTCTCCCCCTAATAATCCCACCACAAAATAGCAATTTTGGAAGAAAACGTGGAGGGTTTACAATTATAAATAACTGTAATGATCAGAGTTATCGATTACTTTTATTTCAGAAATGCATGTAGATTCTCTAATTTTGTCAGATGCTCAAGTTAACAGTACTAATATTAAAAAGTTGCCCTTCTTTGACAGGTTCCCAGCTGTATTGTGTGGCAATTTTATATTTTTGCATCACCTTTTTGCTCCGTTTTTCATAAAATTGGGGTTTTCTGTCAAATTAGTGGCAAATCATTAAAGACTGAGGTTAGAAAATAATGGCAGACATTTGAGTTTCAGATTTCATACCCTTCAGAAAATTCATACTAATGCAAGACCTACTGCTATTCTATTATCTTTCTAAGTTTATAAGAGCAATATTTAAAAATTGTCCTTATTTTTGGGCCTGTGTCCCACTTCTATGTATAGCTTTGTCCAGATTTCTTGCTCTGAGGTTGAGAGGTATGAGTTCAGAGCCATCATCATCAGCCAGAGACATTTCAAATTGTGACATACTTGTTGCACCCCACTCCCCCATGTAGTTACTCTTGATGTGTCCAAGCAAGGCAAGGAGCAGTTATGCAGTGTAAGTGTGCAAAGTATTCCCCCATCCAAGGGGGACACAAGTACGGCAGTGGCTTTTCATCTGTCCTTGATTTTGCAGAATGTTCTGGTTTTCTGTCATATTTTTATACTGTTGATTTATGCTTATTATTCAGAAAATATATGCTGTCACAGTGCCCTGTTGCTCTGTGTTTAGGTAGCAATGCTTTAATGACCATCAGGTAAGCTTGTCGGAGATTGTAAGATGCAAGTAAATTTGAATAAACATACTGTTAAATAATTACCAATATTGAAAGCCTTTTTTGTTGCCATGCAGAGAATATTTATATAACTAGATAACGTTTAAGCTTTGGGTAATGAAATGCATATGACAGTATTTGTAATAAAGGAATGGATTACAGTGTTTTCAGAAGCTCATTACATTTTGTTGGAGACTTGCAGTCATCTTTACAGGCTTTACCCATAAACTAAACAGAATGCTAATCTATTATGTGTGGTCCATAACTTGTGTAGTGATCCTTTAAGCAATTTATCTTGAGCTTGTTTCTTGTTTGCTGTTCATTTTTTTACTTTGATCATGTCTTCCCCATGAAACAAGTAGATAGTTGTTGTCAGGCAGCAGAATTTTGTTGGATAAGAAACATTTTTACAGGTGGGGGTATCACAGATTGCTACTTTCAGCATGTTACTTGGTACTTTTATAAAGCTGAATATAAATTATAATTGGAACTGCACTGCAAGGAGAAGTGGTTTGAGTTGAGTGCTGCTTGTTTTTCTTATACTTGATTTTGACTGGCATTCCAGTAATGTATTTAAAAAGTAATTTATTTTTTCATGCCTCACAGCCTTTGTGTTTCTATCTAGATATTAAATAAACTGTCATGTAGCCAATGCATTGAAATATTTTTTTCTTCTACACTTCATTTTGTCTTGACTGGACTCTCGTAATCATGGTTTGGCACCTAGGGCAGTGTATTTAAAGTTCCAGTTGTTGTGGTTTTGAGAATAACTCCACCCTTTTCTAGTTGGCCCCACCCCTCCCATTGGCCCCACCCAGTCAGCTGTCTTCTGCAGCCCCCCCTTTAATTTGAAGTCACCAGCCACCACTGGAGAGACTGCTTAAAAATGATAGACTTTAAGAAATGGAAAAATTTAAGGAGAAAAATCTTCCTATATGGTAGGTAGAGCACACTAAACTGCTTAGAATGGGCACAGACAAAACTTTCTAAGTACAGTCCTTTTGAACCCTGGATAAGGACTTTTAAAATATGCATAAGCATAATTCCTTATTTAAGTTCAGTAAGAGGACTATACCATTCCTTTGTCATTTGGGATTCTGGTATAAAGCAGTTACTGTCTGCAGAAATGAGAGATGAGTGGTCAACTTGGGCTGGTTGAGATTTCCTTAACTCTGGCAGCTGGTGCAAAGAGTTAGGGCCCAGCTGTTAACTGTACATCTTATAGTATAGGGTTTGATTCCCTGAGCCCTCGTTTGTCTACTGTGTCACTAAACCCAACATTGAACTCAGTTTTCTCCGATAATGAGCTGTGTGTCCAGCTGGTCTACCACCTGGTTAACAAGTAGGTGTTGTTATTATTATTATTATTATTATTATTATTATTATTATTATTATTATTTAGTTTTATTGTGGACTGAAAGCCACCACATTGCCACACACAGGAATACAAATAAGGTCAAGGGATTCTTTCCTATACCATTAAAGCCCCTCAGCTATTAATCTAACCACTAAAGGAAAAGAGAAAAACTGTGTAGTGGCCTAGTTATATATTTTTTGAATGGTTTGAGCTCTAGCTATTGTCAAGTTACTTACTCTTTATCCTCTGTACAGTAAAACATTCAGCAACTTAAAATATGGATAAGAAGTGGAAACATTCTCATCAGCACATCTGCATCTTCCTGTATTACTCAATATACACATTGTTCTGCTCAAGCTATTTGTGCCTTGTTAAAATTTAAGCAGCTAGCCTGTAAATCAGCTAACTCTAGGGATTCCTTCAGGTCAACTTGTCATGAAGTAGAATGCATGGTCTGCTTCCCTACTACCACAGGCACCGGGGTCTCAGTGTCAAGTTTTCCTAAAAATGGCAACTTACACAAATATTCCTTATTCTCATCTGCTGTTTCTACTTCATCAGATGTTTCTGCTTCTGGTTCTTTCTTGGCCTAATGCATAGAACCTTCTTCCTTTTGTTAGAGTTCCTGGATTTGGCACAACAAGAATATAATTTAGTCTGTTAGAGGATATTTTGTCCCTGGCTACCATCTATTTTGTCTTGTCTTTTCTGTATGGCTAGTCATCTTCTTCTGTCTTATGGTAACATTTTTTAAATCTTTGAGATTAACAGAAAGTTTAAAATTCAGCTTAAATGCTACATTGTCCATGCTTCCTAGCTTCATTTCCTCAGAATACACCTTTTCGGTCAGTGCTCCCTTCTATTCCACTCTGCTAGTCACTTCTACTCCTCGTTTTGCAGCACTACAAGGCTGCACAGTTTTGTATGTAAATAATTTCCTTCTCTACTGCTTCATGTAGGCTGCTCAATTAGGTTTTTGATACAATGCATCTAAAAACAAAAAAAAGCTCCAAAGTCATCAAACTAAAACCAAAAACACCAGTAGGTGACAATGTGTTGCAACAGAAATGATGAAACAAATGGACTGAGATTAAAATTCCACTAATTTATTAAAAGAATGTTAACCATTAAGCACTTTCATCCTTTCAGATTCAAGACTTCATCAGAATGAATGTATTAAAAACAATTTGTCCTTATACACTAAACAACCAACTATATCAATTAATTAAATAATTACACACAATTACAATCTTAAAGTCGCATACACTTATTTCATATGTCATACCCTAAACTTAAATATTACAGCTTGCTCCATAACTAATAAAACTGGGATGAAAGCATTAAATCTTAAGTCTGTTATTTCACTTTATTTGGTTGTTACAGACTCAGTCACTTTGCCACTCATTTTAGTGAATAGAAATTTTTTAATTTTATCTGTTGGTTGGTTGGTTTTAAATATTAAAAACTATTACAAAATTAAAATGTTATACCTCACTGATACATTAAAACTTGATATGAAAATCATAAAAGCTGTTTTATATTGCTTTTTTTCATCTAAAACCATTCAAGTGTGACCAAAATTTCTTAAAAAAAATATAATTTAGCTGTATAAAGTTTTAAGGGTGGCTATGGTGGTGCAGTGGTTAGCGTTGCCACCTCACAGCAAGAGGTTTCCAGTTTGATCCTCATCTGGGGTGCCTTCTGTGCAGAGTCTGCATGTCCTCCCTGTGGTCGTGTGGGTTTCCTCCGGGATGCTCCAGTTTCCTCCCACATCCCAAAGACATGCTGTAGGTGGATTGGACACTCTAAATTGGCCTTAGGTGTGAGCGCGTGCATGTGTTTGCCTTCAGTGGAAGGTTGGGTGCCGGGCTGGCAACTCAACACTGTAAAATCTCCACTGCCAATCATGAGCGGACTGGTGATCCGCTGTAGTGACCCGTAACCGGGAAAAAGCCGAAAAAAGAAGAAGCTGTACAAAGTTTTAAAACTGGTTGCATTGCAGCCAATCTCGGTCCGGTGATCCGCTGTGGTGACCCCTAACCAGGAAAAAGCTGAAAGAAGAAGAAGCTGTACAAAGTTTTAAAACTGGTTGCATTGCAGCCAATCTCCTCCCCTGGAATTTATGTCCACTTGTTCCAAAATACCAAACCTAAATTTATGTGACTTTTCAAGTAGGGTGTGCTTGTAGAGAAAGTACCCATGAAGTGGTAAGGGACCTGGGATCACAGCTTGACTATGACCTTAACTTATATCACCATGTGTCTACTGTAGTAAGGAAAGCTTTCCATGTAGCACACTTGATTAGTAAGGCATTACCTAGAGAACAAAAGAAGTCATAACCACTCTATACTTGGCACTTATCTGTCCCACAATTGAGTACAGCACCCCATTTGTCAGGTACCGTACTAAGCACCTGCAGCAATTGGAGAGACCTCAGAGGTTTCTAACAAAGAAGATCATAGGGCTCTAGCATGTGCCTTATACAGACCGACTAAAGTGCCTGTCAATATACTCTATATCATATAGATGTCTTAGGGGAGACTTACACCTGGCCGACAGAGCAATCCCAGACCAAAACCTAATGAACTTGCTGCATATCCATAAATCAAATGGGTCTAGGGCTATTCATTCCAGGGACTTAAATATGGCATGCAACTGAAATAGGACATGCTGGATGGACAGATTTATCTCCCAGCGACTGCCACATCTTTGGAACAGGCTACCAATTCATGTGAACACAGCACCTCTATGACACTGTTCAAGAGGAACCTGGATGAGTAGATGGTGCACCATAAATTCTTACCAGGGATAGCATGCACAACCCTCCTGGACATGGGCAGTCATCACTAAATGCAATCTTGGGTATTGACTAACACCTCTATGGTAGTACCTTGGGTTAAAACGGCTATGCATATAATGACCTCTGAGGTAAAAGCCTAGTAATCTCCCATCATCAGTGATTAATATTCTTGTTTCCTGTACTGTAAACATGCTCATATATTCTCTTTCTTAAAGCTTTCTCAGTTTTTCCCACATAAAACAATCAAATTTGGTACACACTGTTAAATATGCTATTCCTGAACTTCCACAATTTCCTCTTCTAAAATTAACATTTGATCTTAACATATTACCAAGCTTAAGAAATCCATCTTCATAAATGTAATGACATTGGTAACAAGAAACACATTTTACTATTCTTTGCCTACTTTCCACTCCATTTTTGGTTGTAGTGATTTCATACATACTCTTCAGGTTACGACCTGTCTTAAACACAAATTAAGGTTCTGTACCTAATATTCCTAAAACAACTGGATTAAATTTCAAAATATTCCAACTCCTGCTAACAATATATTTCACCTTCTGTGAGGCATATATTTCTACTACCATTGCTTTATCAAATCTATTAATATCACCACTGGGGTATCTCTACCTCCCCATCTAAAGCTATTGCCAATAAAGGTTTATATTTCTTCCCTCATTCTTCCAAAACCTCAGTAGTAATTTTGTTAAAAATTTCAGAAAGATATTCTCTATCTAAAAACATTGGGACATTTTATCAAGTTCCTGAATGACATCCTCCTTATTTGAGGTCCTCTTAGCAATTCAGATACATTGACCTTTAACTAAACTTTTTTTCTGGGTAAACAGATGTGCACTGCTAAATGGTAAATAAGAATTACTAAAGGTAATTTTCTTTCTCTTTTCTTTCACAGCATTGGAGCAGAAATATGGCAGTTTTAATATTCTAATTTGCTTGTTTTAAACACTTATGTTTTGAAAAACAAAGGAAGCTTTACATGAAATGAGTAGTTGGAATAACCAGAATGAGTATTTGATTTTTTCTGCTTAAAAAGTGTTGCTTTCCAATATCCATTTAGATATACAATGGGCAGCGGCTAAAGCTGCCATTAGAGGAATACTTATTCAAAAAGCATCTTATTATAAAAAGAAAGAGAGTCTGTACATTAATAACCTCACAAAAGAGTTTGAAAAAATTGATGCAGAACTGCAAAAAGATTTTTCCTCTGATTTGGAAATTAAACTACACGGAAGTCAGAAGGAAATATATTCCTTCCACCAACAAAACTACTCTTTGACTGAATTAAAGCTTCAACATACATACTCGGAATGGGCTCAAACTTCATCCAAAACTCTAGCAAGACTAATAAATATCAAAGAAGGACCAAACTATATAAAGGACATAAAGTATAAAGCAAAAATCCTGTATAGAAATAGTGACATTGTAAATTCATTTGTAGATATTTCCACGGAAATCTACAATCCTAAAACTCAGTTCCAAAAAGAACAGTACACAGACTTTCTCAATAAACTTAAGGTCCCAAAACTATCTTCCACACAAATTACCCAGTTAAATGCCCCTATAACACTAAATGAAATAACTGCAGCTATTAAAAAACTGAAACCTAATAAGGCGCCAGACCCTGATGGATTTACAGGTGAATTTTATAAAACTTTCTGCAGGTAATCTTACAAAAATCCTACTTAACATGTATAATCATATCATATCAGAAGGGATTACGGACAAGTATATGAATAATTCCAAAACTATTTTCTATAAATCTCTCCTCTGTATCTCTAAAGCCAATAACTCCGCAGGAAAAGCTCTTTTCTCCCACAACATTGCCAGAAACTGGAACATCCTCCCCACCTCTCTGACCTCAGCTCCCTCAACTGTACAGTTCAAAATTTCTCTGGTGCTCCCTCAGAATTCAATTTTAAAAAATGGGGTATGAGAAAACTACATTTTCTTGGCAAACTATGATCCTTGATATTGTTCCTATTCAAATCAAAGGTATTCGCTGTCATGTTCTTGTCTTAGTTTCTGCTCTCCTTAAATATTTCATTACTAAAAATTGGATCAACCCCTCAGCAATTTCATGGGAAAACTTTAAGGTTATGGCAATAAAATATATATCAGCGCACAAAATGTGCATGAATAGCAAAAAGAATTATTTAAAAAATATTGGGAAAATCTCTTTGATCTAATCCGGAATAAGTAAAATCCAGCAAAATTATTTCTTGTACATTTGCATTCCAAGCTAGATCCTTTTTGTACTAGGTACAGTCCAAAATTATTTGATAATGTAAACATTACACGTTACTAATTGTTGTAAGACATTTTATTTGGAGCGGTCTTCTGACATCTATGTTGTAAATATATTGTAAATATGGTGTAAATAGGTTTTTAGGACATGTATAGTTTAGCTTAGGTGGTGTACCCCCAAAATATTTAACAGTTTATACTTTATATAATAGTATATTGCCTGATTAAAGTTATCCTCCTCTTGGGAGACCTGATTCATATTTGTATTATGTTTTTCTGGGGCACCCTAGTGAATGTTTTACCTGATCAGGCATAAGGTACTTGTTACAATAACTGCTTGTCTATAAATCAAAACTTGTTGTTAACTGTTTGTATTAATTTAGAATGTACTTTACTTTCTTTTTCTTGACTTGATGTACCTTACAAGTTCCTTATCTTGTATTTATTTTCATTTTTTGTAAAAGTTTTAAAACTAATAAAAATATAAAAAAAAAAAAGTGATGGAGAAGAACGGCTGTGAGGGTACATTCTTTAGCAGTGAGTAACAACGGTTTGGAAGGAAAGTATTTCCTGTGTTACAGTCTGTGTACAAAACCTAGATGAAACAATGCATTTTAAGGGTTACAGAACACATAACAGCCCTGGGCCTCCACTGAAAATGGGATCCATGCCCAGTCAGACTTTCCCAGTAAACAAATGTAAAATAAAAAATAAATAAATAATAAATGGCTTCACATGAAACAGTTGCTGATTGTGTGGCTACACATATCATCAGAACCTAACAACTAAAAAATAAATAAATAAATAAAACACAAACGTGTGCTTTTGTAGCTCTGCTTTCTGTGCTCCTTATTGCATGTGTGTGTGTGTGTGTATGTGTGGGGGGGGCATCTTATACCCTCTGGCATTTATTTATAGTAACTTTGAGACTGCAGAAACATAAAGAAAGGGAAACAGCTGTTTGTACATAATGTCTGTTTCCTCTTCTTCATGCTTATGCAGTCTGCAGCTTAGCAAGCATGCAGTAAAATAATGTTTTCCAGTGACTGAGACATGATCACTGTCAGTATCCAGCAAGAGGGCCATCTGCTGATTGCACATGATCAGCTAACCTTTGCAGGTCTAAGATAAGGCATGCTTAGTCCTCTTCTAAAGAATGGTCACTGTAGGTTGTTAACTACAAGGCAGTGGTGCAGATACTTAGAAGATTAATGACAAACTTAACAACTTACAGTTTTGCATCTTATTTAGTATTTGTTAACCAGGTAAGAAAGATGGTCCATGAAACCTTTTCTGTTGCAAGACACGCCACAGGGTGAAATGTAAATGCTATTTCAATATGTATAGTAATATCATTTTAATTGGTATGCTAAAAATGCGCTGATTGCCTATGCAGATTTATCATTATCTGGTTACGATTACGTGTGCTACAGAAAGACTGATAATGTACTGTTTTTTCAAGTCTATTAAAGATACAAAGATACACTGATAGCATGCTTTGATTTACAAGTGTATGGTTTGTTTTGATTAATGCGATATGTAGATCTTTAGACTTTGCATTTTTATGTACTTTCACACACATCTCCCAACTGTAGTGTGGAAATATTATGCAATTATACACACATTGCAACAGAATTTTTCTTCCTTACTTATCTATTTTTACAGCAGGCAACAAACTGCTGACTGGTACTGTACATTTTAGTTCTTTTTTAGTAGACAGAGAAGCTCTGTGGCTGTCCCAGTAAGGATCCCTCCTTATAACCTGCTAGATTGAACCTGCAGCAAGCTAGAATATTTATTACAGTCACAGCAGTAATCTCAATGCTATAAAAACTGTGATAGATGTAACAAATAGTGAATTACATTTAGAGTGTAAAAGGATTCTAATAGGTGTAGAGGCCATCTAGCCTCCATTAGTATTAGCAACCCTCTGCACATTTCAGACATTTTGCCCTTTTAGTGTCTTTTTGTGCTGGTAATATCTGCCACCAGGTTTTTTTTTGTCTTTGTATCATGTCCATTGTGTTTGGTTACTACATTTCTTCTTTACCCTTCTGCTGATTATCAGACAGTGAACAGTGACTGATGTTAATTTAATAAGTACAGCACCATTAACAAGCATAATGTGAGACAGCAGAACTTTTCCAACAAAGATGGATGACTTCTTCTAGAAATAGAGTTATTTCCCCATATGCACTACCACCTTACAGTGCATATTATTTACCTCTGTTTTACACGTCTATAGTCCCTATAAGCATAACAGAATATAAACTTTTTTTTTTACATTTTAACCTCTTTTCTCTTTATTGCTTTCCTGCTCAAACTGTCATGGTTACTATTCTGCGGTGTTCATGTGCACAGTGGTTGGTTGCCACTTAGACTGATGGGTGGCCTGCTTTGCACCCTTCCCTTTCCTGGCTATTATACTTATAGGTCTCCACAGCACCTAAAATAAATAAATATATAAATATCTATATCTATCTCTCTATATATCTATATATACAAAAATGTGTTAAATGTCTGTTACTCAGCTATTCACCTTAATCCCCTTAGCAATCGTAGCATGTAACTAGCTACCATGTTCCTCTGCAACATATTTTTATGTTCATTAATATCTTGCTATTTTCTTATTATAGAGTCAATCAACCAAACCCAGATCTTGCACCAGCTTTCCAAACTACTTACAGTATCAAAGGCAATAACTTACATAGGTATAATAGCTTCAAATGTTATCATACGAGGGAACAAAAGGTAGAAGAGTCTTAGTCTATATTAAAAACAACCTCACATCCAGACTAGTTAAAGTTTATGACCCACTGGAACTCATACATGTGTAACTCACCATAAACAGGGTGCCGTACCATATTCTTGCAACCTATTGGTTCCCTACCTTGTCGTAGGAAGCCCATACTACTTATCTCAGTGTACTAGAGATCCTCACTGTTCACCCCAATATGATGTTCTTCGGGAACTCAAATGTATCTACAGAGTGTTAAACCTACACCACTTCTAATGCACAAGCCCAGCAATTCCTAAACTTTGTTAATACCAACAACCTGTAACAGTTGGCCCATTCTCCTACCAGCCAGGGATGCAAACATCCTTGACCTTGTGCTCACAAACATGGAGAAGCGATGCTCCTCACTCAATGTAATGTCCTTGCTTGTCAGATCTGACCATAAGGCAACATTGCTTAAAATAAAAATTAAATCTGAGGACCCAGTAAAACCAAAAACCTTTAGGAACTATTTCAGCGCTAACCTCTCTCTCTCTCTCTCTCTACTAAGCAACATCTTGGCTAAATTCCAAGCACCTTGAAACCCAATAAACACCATAGCATATGCTGAGCTATTTACAAGATCCATGGACAGCCATAATGATAGCTGTATAGAGAAAGCTGTGCTCATTCGTATTAAGAATAAGACAAACTCAGAAGACAAGCCACCATGTTGTAATCACAATATCAATTGGTTATACAACAAAGGGGAAAACATCTTGGCCAAGTGTAGAAGGAACAAAGCCCAATATACTAAAACCTCCTGACCAATCTAAATAGGCAGCTAAGAGGGTTAATTAATACTTCAAATGCTAAATTTGAAGAAAAAAATAACTTCTCAAGAAAAGGACAACCACAAAGCTTTCTACAGCTATCTCCGTATCTTCAAGGGAAATATGCAACAATGCACAGAACTTATTGTAAATGGCATCACCCACAATGAACTGGAGGCCATTGCCAACCTTTTGACTGACAAGTTCAGCGCAATTTTCTCCAGCCACTCCCCAGGCAGTCTAAATGAAATACTGTGTACCAGAGTCCTGCAATCATTACCAGGGAACAGGTCATCAATGCACCTTCAAAGGCCAAATACACTGCATTGATGGGCCCCAATGACATCTCAGGATGCTTACTATATAGCATGGAACATGATCTCTCTGTTCCTCTTGAATCACTTTTCAACTGCAGCCTACAGTCAGCTTTTGTGCCCAAGGAATGGAAGATAACTACACAAAGGAGGTCCAACCCCCAATCTGGGTAACTACAGAGCCATTAGTCTGACTATCCTCATATGTAAGGCCATGGAAAGAATCATCATGGACATAATAAACAAGGACATGGGTAACCTGCAAATGCTGGAACCATCATAGTTTGGCTTTGCTAAAGGAAGATCATGCCTACTTAATCTGGTGGACTTCTTTGAGAGGGTCACAAAAGAAACAGATAAAGGCAAGACTCTGCACACAGCTTACCTCGACCTGGCCAAGGCTTTTGATAGAATACCCCACTCTGACATTATAGACAAGCTCATTAAAGTAGGTATAAACCCTTCTGTCACCCACTGGATAAACAACTGGCTCACTGATAGGACCTAGGAACTCAATATAGGTGAAGCATCCACACCAAGAGGCCATTCACTACTTACTACTGGGCCCGCTCCTTTATTGCATCTATATCTCTGAAGTGGAAGCAAATGCTGAGGGTTTATGGCTGACTAAGTTTGCAGATGATTGTAAGTTGGGGTTATCATCGACTCCCCTGCAGACACAAGCATTCTTTAAGAAGGCCTATCTCTGACTAACAAATAGTGCCAAAGCCATGGTCTTAAATTCGGTGCTAAGAAATACATAATTATACCCCTTTGGAAGTCAACCATCCTGGCTAATTACCATGCTAATAATACACCCCTAAAGGTCAACCGATTGGTCAGGGATCTGAGTATGCATGTAGACAATAGCCTTACCTTCGACCACCACATTGCCACATTGACGAGGAAATCCTTTTTTGTTGCACAACTTATAAGTAAGGGCATGGCATCTACGTCAAAAGAGGTCATTATCTCACTGTACTCTGCCCTTATCAGACCAATCATAGAGTGCAATGTTCCCTTTGGTATGTACCTGACCAGACATATGCAGCAACTTGAGCAACCTCAGAGGTTCCTTACAAAAAGAATACAAGGCATAACAAGCCTGTCTTACACAGAGCACTTTAAAGCCATTTCCCTCTACTGAATCTCTGAGAAGTGATCTATGCCTGGCTTGCAAGGCATCCACAAACCCCACACTTATGAATCTCTTGCATATTCATAAGGCAAGCAATACCAGAAATATGAGGTCTAAGGATGCAAATTTTGTCTGTGACGTAAGCAGAACATGCTGGACAGATAGATATGTGTTACCCAATTTAAGTGCACCCTAGATCAATGGCTAGGGAATAGGAATTTTACATTGGGCCTGGCACCCATGTCCCTTATGGACAGAGGTAACTTACAATTACCTGGCCCTCACTGTTTTATTTGGATACATGATATCATTATTCTTTCTGGAAAACTTTGCTAGGCTTAGAAAGGCCCCCTGGTCACCAGTCTCGTAACAGTCTGTGAATCTATAAGAAGCCTTTGCAGTACAATCATGGAACTACACAGCTAGATAGATAAAAACAAACCAGATATACTCTGCGTTAAGAAGCATGGCTAAAACTTAAAATAATTTCCCTGGGATACAATGTAATTTGAATTACAATCTAAAAAGTTCACAATATTAGTGGCTCTCCCATCATGGGCAAGTATTCAACTAAACAGGTGATGTTAACAAAGAATGAACCTTCCCCCACTTCTCCCCTCACTAAATACACACATCCATAAATGTATTTGGACTAGGACAACTTATATTCCAGGCCACTAGAATAGATGCAGCCACAGGTAAGCATTCTGCTTTGTAATTACAGTTGTTGTTGTTGTGTCTTTCGGCTTTTCCCGGTTAGGGGTCGCCACAGCGGAACTCCGGTCCGCTAATGATTGGCAGTAGATTTTTACATGCCGAGTTGCCAGCCCTGATGCACAACCTTCAACGAAGGTACGCCCATTCATGCATGTCTCCACACAGAAGACGCTTTAGCTGAGAATCGAACAGGACAACATCTTACTGTGAGGAGACAACGCTACCGCAGCACCACCACCACAGCTATGTGTTTGATCACACACATAATATTATTTCCTGTACTAAAATTCCTCAAACATTAGGGGCAGCCACGGTGGTGCAGCGGATAGCATTCCCACCTCACAGCAAGAGGCTCTCTGGTTCGATCCTCGGCTGGGGTGCCTTCTGTGCGGTCCCTGTGGTGGCATGAGTTTCCTCCGGGTGCTCTGTTTTTCTCCCACGTCCCAAGTTGACTGGACACTCTAAATTGGCCCTAGGAGTGAGTGCATGCGTGTGTGTGTGCCTTTTGTGAAAGGTTGGGTGCTGGGCTGGCAACTCAACACTGTAAAACTCCATTGCCAATCAAGAGCGGACAGGTGATCCACTGTGGCGATCCCTAACTGGGAAAAAGCTGAAAGAAGAAGAATTCCTCAGACATTAATTTATCACAGTCATACATATATATTCTGGGAAGAAGCCAAAGTAGCAAATTTTTCCCAGAATGCTTGGACCTACTACTCCAAAAAAGAATGTCCACAAGCTGCAAGTGGTCCCCATTCAAAAATCCCACCACACTTCCCTCCTTGACCGATGCAGTCTGCCACTTCAATCATTTCTATATTAATTTGATTCTGTAGCTCTCATATGGAAAAAAAAAGGAAATTAAAGTTAAACCTTCTTGCTGACTTACCCTCAATATAAATCAGTTAATTAAAATTAGAGGCAAAACATGGAAAATTGAAAGGCACTCTAACAGTAAAGTTCTTTTTATAAGCATCTTGTAACAATGCAAAAAGTCCATAAAGACAAATTAACTTACTATGCTATGCATCAGTTTAATCACAGATAAACCAAAAATCCTTCTTGTACCACATCAACAATGTAACAAAACAGGTAAACAATAGCGACTTCTCCCAAATCCTTGCAATAATAATTTCAGTACTTCACATTACTACCACAGTAAATCAGTATTGTTCAAACATCCAGACACTGTTGTTCACTGTTTTATGACTTTCATACCATCTGAGTCAGCCAAATTAGGAAATTTCATAAAAAAAAGTTGAAGCTCTGATGACATTCCACCTGACTACTTGTGTATAACTGTAGACACTATTGATTACCAAGCCTCATTGTTCTAAAACAGGTCTGTCAAGGAACACTATGCACCTAGGATATATAAACAATCATACATTATTCCTCTTAATAAAGGAGGTCACATTTATTTATCTAACCATCTCTAAGCATATATACATACTGCCATTACTCTCCAAAATCTGGGGTAAATTCATCCATAAACAACTCTTATACTTTCTAACCACAAATAACTTGATTATCCAACACCAAACTTGTCTTTAGACCAAACCATAGCTCTGAAACAGCCCAACTCACATACCTAGGTTATATTAATGCACAGCTAAATCAAGGTAAATTAATCACAATATTTTTGAACCTCTACAAAGCCTTCAGCACAGTGTTACAGCAGTTATTCCTCCATCAATGAAGATATTTAGGTTTAAGCAAGCAGATTACACAATGGTTCATTAGATACCCAGATCACAGAACATAGTCTGTTAGGTGGTAACATTCTGTTTTCTGCTCATTTCCCAGTTACAGTTGGGGTACCACAGGGATCTATTCAAAGTCTCCTCCTGTTCAGTATATTTATAAAAGACATGTATAAAGCTGTTCCCATGATTACTGTTCTACATTATGCAGATCCATCCTCAACTCCTTTTTCCCCATGAAGTTGGGGTCTCACTTCAACAATGACAATCATCTTGAGCCAAGGTTTACACTGCTGGGTGGCTAGGTCTGCCATGGGAGCTCATCTGTGCCACTCACTCACTCACAAATTCGCACCTACAGCCAATTTAGAGTGTCCAATCCACCTACTGTATGTCTTGGGAGGAAACCCACACAGCTAAAGGGTGGCCATGCAGACTCTGCACAGAAGACACCCCACCTGAGAATCAAACTGGAGAACCTCTTGCTGTGAGGCAACAGTGCTAACAGCTGCACCACCGCAGCTGCCCCAACATGCAGATACAATATGCAGATGACTCTGTTTAAATCTGTAATTATGCTTTCATAGCTGAAGTCTGAAAAATGCA
Organism: Protopterus annectens; assembly: GCF_019279795.1. Lineage (NCBI taxonomy): Eukaryota > Metazoa > Chordata > Ceratodontiformes > Protopteridae > Protopterus > Protopterus annectens. The sequence continues at coordinate 736,842,720 of NC_056746.1, read as the reverse complement.
CAGCAAGCTTTTTCTGTTTTTGAACAATGGCTAGTCATTTCTCGACCACTTCTAGTAAATGCCAATAAAACAAAATTACTACTAGTTACAAATGCCCATATAACATAACAAATAATGGACTTAAGCATAAGATCCCTTAACAACACGTGCAGAAACTGTGGAGCATAATAAGTTGCTGGATTTTCTCATATTCAGAAACCTTAAATTTGACAAGTGTATTCACCATTCAATAAGGAAAACAAACCAGAAGCATGACATACCTTATAAAACCACATATTATGTTCCACACCGTGTTCTTTCAACTATAACACAAACACTACTTATGCTGTCCCTTCTATATGCATCTTATATCCTGAAAAACCTCCATAATACACTCACTTCCTAAGCTGGAACATTACTAAAATAATATCACCAGATTTGTTGCAAAAGTACCACTCAGATCCCACAGCTGGCAAGGATTACAAAAATAGGACTTCAGAATACTATACCATTGTAACAACTAAAATGTATTTACTCCATTCTTTACAAACATTGGGCAAATATAAATTAAGTAAGTAGCAAAGGCAGTAAAAAGGCAAACTTTCATACAGCATATCATTCAGTATATCATCTCACTGTTCATTTATATAATTTCAGCATAAACCAGCCTTCAGTTCATCAGGGTTCCTATTATATAATTGAAGACGCAATCCTTCGAATGCATCTTGATCAAACTTGAAAGCACAAAACAGCAAAATAGTGAAACGGCATATAAGCAATTTCTTTCCCTGGGAAACTTACTGTTTCTTTGCTGTTTTTGTCACTGCAGTGCGATCTTGGAGTTGGTATATTTAAGTAGGGGGTGTGGGGGCAAAGCCCCCCACTTTATTTAATGTTTTGAACTTTTGATTTTTTTATTTGTTTTGTGGAACAGCGATTTATTTCCCTGGGGAAAAAAAAACGCTGTTCCAAGTGTTTGGGATTGTAAGCTTTCACTTACATGGGGGTCGATAAATCAACATTCGCTGATTTAATACAGACCCGTTCATAATTGTACAAATATACATTCCACCATGATCCTTGAGATCCCTTAACCAAAATCCACTACTTACAATTAAATCACACAACAGACATGGGGACTTGGTGAACTTGTTAAATATAGCCATCAAATGAAATACCACACCTACAATCCTCAAAAATGAATCTGCTACACAGCAATGTATAATTAAGCTAAAACAATAGTTAGCAACAACTCAGCAGTGTCCATGCAGCACAGAAAACTACATGGACCCAAGAATTTGAGAGACATTATGGACTCTAATGCTCAGCTCTGTTTTGGTGGAACACATTAACATTTTTATCCATTGTTCCTATACTATACACCAATTACTGTCAAACATGTGCCTCTTTATATTTAACTTTTCTGGTGCTGCTTTCTTGTCATCATCATCACCAACCCCCTTTTTTACCATTTTTCTACATGAGAATATGATTCTTTGTCAACTATTGTTACCTATCTCAATTCAGTGCCACTCCCCTATCTTCTTTTATAGACATGCCTAGGTTGTAGTTCTACTCTCATGCAATCCATCCATCCATCCATCCATCCATCCATCCATCCATCCATCCATCCATCCATCCAGCCATCTATCTATCTATTTTGGTTACATATCCTCATTTCCCTTTCCTTCTTCATGTCTTTGCCAAGTCTTCTTCACCAAGTTATCTTTAGATTTCCTGCATATGTAACTGAACCACTATAATGTATTCTCCTTGACCTTCTCTGCAACTGTGGCTACTCTGGCTTCTCTTCTGATGCCTTCATTTCTTTGTCTGTCCTTCAGTGGGCATACTATCACCCATCTCAGGCACTTCATCTCTGTCACCTCAAGCATCAGTTGCTCTACCTTCACTGCCCAGGTTTCTGTGCCATGAAGAAGCACTGGTCACACCACTCTTTTGAACACCTTAGTGTTAAGCTTCCTTGGTAATCTTCTGTCACATACTATCCCTGCACACTGTGCCACTTAGCTGCAGCACCTCTGAGTCTACCTTTGACCTTCTCATTCTGATATACCTCCAAGGTACTAAGCTGTTTACCTATTCTACTATTTGCCCTTCTATCTTAGTTTTTAGCTTCTTCAGATTTCCTCTATTTACCTGCTTGTATGCACTCAGTTTTATCTCATGTGACTTCAGTTTAGCATTCCAGTCCCTTATTGTTTTCTCTACTTGAACGATGGTCAGTCATTTCTCAACTACTACTACTAAATGTCAATAAAACAAATCTGAAGTTTCTTTTCAGAGTCCACTTGTGGTATCACATTGCATGCATGTTGCAGCTTTGTTGATCAGTCCCACCCTCCCTGTTTGTTAATATAGCCTAACACCAGTGTGAACAGCAATGGGCTCAGAGCTGAACCCTGATGCATGCCCACTGCCGCTGGGAAACTCTCTGTGTGTCCAAAGACTATCCTTACATTTGTAATTTGGTTCTTGTACATAGTTTGTATCAATTTTTCCAATGTTTTCAGGACTTTAAACTTTCACAGGTGTTGAGCATAATACTGAAATATCAAAAAATATATGTCAAAATGGATTTTATCTAGTAGAATTATTTCAGACACTGCAATTGACAAAATAGATTTCTATGTTTCAGACCAGAAACATGTTTATATTGTGAAAGGCATAGGTACAGCAACTGTATATTGCAAGCTAGATAAAGCAGATAACACTGCTTTGTTATAAAACAAAGGAATATTAAAAACATTGCTCACCTGAGTGAAGAAGTGAGAAATAATAAATATATGTCTCTATAGTTTTACCTTATTTTGTTTCTTGTTCTATAACTAATATCTAATCAGCCTTGGTTGTATGACTGCAAGCATGAAACTGTGGGAATGTAGAGCTGCCTATTCTGAATTTATTTCATGCAAATAAAAGTGTGCAGCTGTCTGCCATGTTACGTAGTCCAGGTTATATTTGCTGTCAGCTTATTCTGAAAAATAAATGCGTTGCCTCAAACTGTTTTGTGACTCAGTGATTTTGCTGAAGATGGATGGTAATAAGGGATGTCTTAACAATGACATGCTCAGCCAGTTTTTCTGAAACAACCTAGCATGTTATTTCATCTACCCATCTCAAAAAGGTAGATAAGAGGGGAAAAGCAGTGGTACAACAGATGGACATAGGATCCTGTTTCTGAATTGATTTTCTCAATGTTATAACTGAACATGGCTCAACAGAAGAATTTATGCGTTTGCAGTTTTAATGACTGAGAAAATTACAATTACATAAATTCTTCTGCTGAGACATGTTCACATGCATGTAATTTCATGTGGTTTGACATGACCATATCATCCATATCAACAACAGTAAAAGAATTAAAGAAAGTGCAGCCATAGTCAACCTTGCATCTACAAAATGCGCAATAATGCAGTATCATTTACAATGTGGAACCAGTGGGCAAAGTGTATGGCATTTACTAACAGCAATTAGGAAGGAGGATAACAGCATGGTTACAATGTGTCCTTTACTTATAAGTTCTTTTGCTGCTCATTCTCCATTTGCTTGTTACTTTGATTCCACATAATAGTTTCCTTTGCACTATTTAAAGCAAAAAAAGATTTGCAAGGATTGCAATATAAAAGGTGGAGGATGTGTCCTACCACAAATACACACACAGCTCTTTAAAGACTACAGGCTCTCAAAATGCTCAAAAAAGAAAGAACTCAAGTTGAAAAAGTCCACGCCATGTTCTTTCTGGGCAGGCACACCAAGCAGCAACCCCCACACCACCTCCCTAAAAAGGAAAGAAAGCAACTACACTCAGTATCAAGAAATATAGTTAGGCATAAACTAGCCTTGTGTTTGGTTAAAGGACCACTACGGGCAAACAATGAAAAAACATACATTTTTTATCTTGCCATGATTTACTGCACTTCCTAAAGCTGCCTGCAGCAAAATAAGTGCTCTTTCCTAATTTTATTTTTTTTTACTCTTGTCTGCCCTCATGGGGGTAGAAGACATTGTGATTCCTTTGGAAAGCTAAATCTGTCTCAATGTACAGACAGTGAGAACAAATAGCCCTACCATTTGTTGTCAGACTCGACTTCCATTCACTTAGAATGGACCACCTGAAAAAAAAATGCCAAGTTTGAGAGTCTGCAGCTCATGTGTCATTAACTGGTATGTGCTGAGTTTTACAAATGTTGTTCCTACTGATGTGCTACACATTCTCTGAAAGAAACTTGCAAAAGTGTCAACAAATTACTGAGATAAAAAAGACTTTTCACAAGGAGCAGTTTTGCAAGTTTCAGTTCCTGGCCAAGTTACTCCTCCCATCTCCCCTCCTTCAGTGGGCTACAGTCTCACATTTCCAGCTTTACTAGATTCAGCTGTTTAGTCAACTTTTCATGACAATAGACATCAAAAAAATCACAGCCTGGTGTGCCACTAAAACTGTTCCCTTATATGTCTGTTCACTTCTGAATAGCATTTCCCCAGGAATAAAAAAAAAAAAAAAGCACACACATCAGTCCATAGTTTGGGCCAATTTCCGTTTCTTAATGTGCACAGTAAAACATTCAGTTTATAATGCGTTCTGGCTGCTGACATGGTTATCTTTATATAGTTATTCTCTTATAGCATAACCTGAACTTATGGTATTCAATGCCAAGCTTTACAACAGTTCTCAGTTTCTTAACAATGACCTCCCAAGCCTCTGATGTGATCCAGTACTTTGTCAATATACTGTAAATACATAGATTAATACAAATATTTGTGCACATATGACACGTACAATAATACACACATACCATCATTAAAACAAGATAAATGCAATATAAATCATGTCACTATAGTTATGCTTTCTAGTTTATGACCCTGTTTGTCTATGGAAACTTCTTTTTGAATTTATGTTCATGCAGTTGTATATTTGTTGTATATTATCTTGTTTAATTGTTTCTCAATATTCTAACCACTGTGTATGCTGCATCAATTGTAAAACTCTGATTTTACTCCTTTTATATTTTCTATGCTCTTTGTACAAAATAGCTATGTTTGTATAATTTATTTTTATTATTTTTTATAATTGTTTACTATGTACCTGGAGCTTTTGGTCATCTTGTGTCCAGTCGGACTAACCTTTATTTTATTTTTATTTTTTTTTATTTTATTTTTATTTTATTTTACATTTGTTAACCGGGAAGGTCCAGCTGGGCATATGCCCATTTTCAGTGGAGGCCCGGGGAGAAAAGCTCCAAGTAATACATTGGCAAATTACACATATCCACAATCAGACAAGTATTTGTTGTAATAAATGATGGCATATACACAAATTGGCAAGTGAAACAACAAATTCAAAAAGTATTAAATATGCATTATATGAACAAGACATTTCATTGTGATTGCAGTAGTAATGAAGCTCATAAGTAACTTTTGCATTAGATACTTACATACAGAGAAATCATTTATTTATGCTGTCATGGACGTGCATGTTAAAAGGTAGTTTAGAGAAAGAGCATATTTAGTTATTGTAAGAAAGTGAAGTTAGAGTTAAGGGTATGGTATATCCTTGGGGAATGCAGGGGCAGAGCCAGGAGTTTGCAAGGTGATTTTTCAGGAGTGATTTGAATTGTTTTGATGAGGTAATGGAGGCAAGAGAAGTTGGTAGGGTGTTCCAAAGTTTGGAAGTATAGTTGCAGAAAAGGCCTGATGGAAACCAGTAAAGGTGAACCCACTCCAAAACCTGGTAAACAAATAGAAAATAAATAAAAAATAAAATATACTAAGAAAATCAATCAATATACCAAGAAAAATCCAAAACTTAAGAAAAGAAAAACACAGAAGGAAGGAAAATGTTTCCTTGATGCTGTCATGAAAATCCCACTCACTTATTCAGATATTATGGGAAAACATATATATATATATATATATATATATATATATATATATATATATATATATATATATATAGTATAACATATATAATATATTAGGCAAAACAATGTACCCAACCCACTAGTCATAGGTGAATCTATAGTCAGGCACACTGATGTCCCACTCACCAGGCTAAACAAGGAGAAGGTTACTGTCAGCTGCCTGTTGGGTGCCAGGATTTGCTATGTAACCCATGCACTCAGGTCACTCCACAACAAGTACAAATATGACTCTGTCACTGTCCATGTTGGTGTGAATGACCTGAGACATGCCTCCCTGGACTACATGAAAAGAGACATGGAAGAGCTCTCCGATCTTGTAGCCCATGGAGGTATGACCCTAGCCCTGAGTAGCATTCTGCCATCGCCCAGAATGATACCGCAGTACAAGGACAAAATGATTGACTTCAACAATTGGCTAAGCTTCTGGTGTCATTCTAAGTGGATCCAGTATCTGTCTGCCTGGGACGACATGGTCGACAGACCATGATGCTTTGCCAGAGATGGCCTGCACCTGTCGCCCATGGAATTCCGGATACTGGCTAAGGCTCTTGCCACCCCTATAGTGCCTTTTTTAGACAAGTTTCAAATGTAACAGGAACAGGCAAGCAAAAACTGAGGGCAATGCTACTCAGAGCTAGAAGTCTAAATCTCAAAATGCACTCACTCAAGGCACTCCTTAAAATGGAGAACATCGATACCTGTGCAGTGACTGAGACCTGGTTCAAGGCTCCAAAGAGCACCCCTGCACTACCAGGCTATAACACATACCACACTTTTCGGCCACGTAACCTGGACCGGAACATCAAAGGCGGAGGTGTGCCCATATTCATTAAGGATATCCACACCTCCAGGCTAGTTGCTCAGCATAATGCATCCGAGGTTATCCAAGTGCAACTAACTCTGGGCAAAACTGCAATCCAAACTGTAGCTTACTACAGATCCCCCATCATGCCCCAGCATTCCCACTACTCTTTTCTTGATATACTGGAAAATATTAGGGTTCAAACACACTGATAATGGGTGATTTCAACCACCCCACCATTAACTGGGAAAACTACTCATGCACCAACTCCTTCACTCAATGCTTTCTGGAATTCATAAACTCCAGTGCCCTGGATCAGTTTATCCACACCCCCACCAAGGGCAACAATATCCTAGACCTAGTCATTACCAACATAAATGACCGGTGTTCCACACCCGAAGTCAACTCCTTGTTGGTCAGATCCAACCATAAGCTAATCACCCTAGATATCCACATCCCGCCCCCACCCCCATTAAGGAAACCATGGTAAAAAATTTCTCCATAGCCAACTTCATGCTTCTTAAGACAGAAGTGGCGAACTTCATGACACCCATGCAGATGGACAATACAGTTAGAACTGCTGAATCCTACACAAATGCACTCTATAAGCACTTACATGAGTGCATGGATCATGCTATCCCAAACAGAAGCAAGAAGCTATCCTCCAAAATAAAGAAGCCAATCTGGTGGTCCCCTGCCATAAACAAACTGTACAACAGAAGGAAGAAACTGTTGTAAAAGAGAGTAAAATCCCATGAGTGGTGGAGCTCCCTGTTCATCCTCAGTAAGATGCTGAGATCCCTCATAAGAGCCTCCAAAGCTAGCTATGAAAATAAAATCACCACTGATTCTAAGGACAACCACAAAGCATTCTATAGCTATTTCAAGAATCTCAATGGCAACACCCAGATCTGCTCTGAGTTACAGCACAACGGCATGAAAATTACAGAACCAATTGATATTGGCAACATTCTGGCAGATAGGTTCAGTGCTATCTTTACCACCCTCTCACACCCTAAAGGGCCCATATCTATACAGGAAGAATGCCGAGTCCCTGTAATCACAACTACACAGGTAAAAGCTGTACTCTCTAAAGCCAAAAACACAGCTTCCATGGGACTGGACAACATCCCAGGCTGCATTTTACATGAACTTCAGAACAAACTGGCTCCCCACCTAAGCCCCATGTTCAGTCATAGCCTCACATCAGGCTTTGTGCCCACTGAATGGTGCATAGCAACAGTTATCCCACTCCACAAAGGGGAAGCCACCACTGATCCTGGGAACTATCATCCTATTAGCTTGATGAGCTTGGTCTGCAAGGCCATGGAACATATCATCATGGAACTCATAAACAGACATTGGTAACCTCCAAACTCTGGACCCCACCCAGTTTGGGTTTGTGAAAGGCAGATCATGCATCCTGAACCTAATCGACTTCTCTGAGGCAGTCGATGAGGCTAAGGTGGTTCACACAGCCTATCTTGACCTCGCCAAGGCTTTTTACACCATCCCCCATTCTGGAATTATAGCTAAACTCACTAAACTAGGTATAAATCTCTATGTCACAAGATGAGTTGCCAACTGACTCATTGACAGAACCCACACTGTAAAAGTTGCAGAGTCCAAATCTGACATCAAACCAGTGACAAGTGGAGTACCACAGGGTTCAGTCCTGGGACCTCTCCTGTTTGGTATCTACTTCTCTGAAGTACAAGCTAACACAGAAGGCCTCTGTCTAACGAAGTTCGCAGATGACTGCAAACTAGGAGCCATAGTCGATTCCCCAAATGATGTGGACATCCTACAGAAGGGCCTCACTGAGACAGATGCCTGGTGTTAGAGCCATGGCCTCAAGCTCGATGCCAAAAAGTGCATTGTCATCCCCTCTGGTAAAAACTCTGTACCCATGAGCTACCGGTTCCACTTCATATCATTGAAATTTCATTTAATCGAAATTCAAATCATCGAGACCAAATTGTCGAAAACTCATTTCATCGAAAACTCATATCATCGAATCTCAAATCATTGAAAACTATAAAGCAACTAGAAATAACATTCCACAAAGTTTTTACTATGTTTATGCAGGGGGGCAAGCCCTCCTGCACCCCATAATGAACCCCACCCCGGAATTAAATATACCAACTCCAGTCGCACTACAGTGGGGAAAACCCCACTGTAGTGCACTGGAGTTGGTATATTTAATTATGGGGTGGGGGGCACAGGGGGGCTTGCCTCCCTGCATAAACGTAGTAAACAATGTCTGGGATGTTATTTCTAGTTGCTTTATAGTTTTCAGTGATTTGAGATTCAATTATATGAGTTTTCGATGAAATGAGTTTTCGACAATTTGGTCTCGATTTGAATTTCGATGATATGAAGTGGAACCGAGCTACCACATAGGTGGTAGTCTACTTAACACCGAATGTGTGATGAGACCTTGGGACCCAGGTGGACAGTAGTCTCTCATTAGACCCATTATAGAGTACAATGCCCCTTTTGGAATGTACCTCACAAGACATTTGAAGCAGCTGGAAAGGCCGCAGAAGTACCTCACAGAGGATTACTAGCTACAAACAGATGCCCTACACTGACCATCTAAAAGAATTCCACCTTTACTCCTTAGCATATCGCCTACTCTGAGGTGATTTCTACCTAACATATAAAGCTATGTCAAACCCAGAGCTGTTGGACATGCTACACCTAAAGAAATCTCAATCCCTCTGAGCTACACGCTCTAGGGACCTGAACCTTGTCACCACAATAAACAGAACATGCTGGAGAGATAGATTCCTGCCCCAGAGACTTCCCATACTCTGAAACAAGCTACCCATCTATGTCAAGCAAAGTTCCTCATTAGCACTTTTCAAGAAAAATCTTTGAGTGGATGGGAGATAGGAAAATATACCCTGGGAATCCCTTCTCTGGCTCTGCTCGACAGTGGCACAGGAAAATAACTTTCCTGGGTGGCATGAGCAGGGAAATTTGTTGGCTAGGCTTACTTAGGCCCTTAGGCTGATAGCCTAGTAACTACCTATGAACCTATTATTAAAATAAATACAATATTATGTAGCATTGAAATGTGCTAACATTATAAGGGTGACAGTTCATTATTTATTCATAAAGCAAATGTCAGAGTGGAAAAGTTCAAATAGTGGATAAAGAGGAGGAGGGGAAGAGAAGAAAGAGAGAAAAAAATGATTTGTTAGAAGTAATAATTAGGGTAGATATGGGAGGCAGGAGAAAAAATGAGTAAAAGCAACATTACAAGTAAGAGAAACTAAACCAAGGAAAAGAAGAAATAACATGAACAACAAGATTTAGTGTGTGTGTGTGTGTGTGTGTGTGTGTGTGTGTGTGTGTGTGTGTGTGTGTGTGGTGTAAAAGAACTATAAAGCAAATCTGCACTGATACCTGCTTGCTGCCCTGCTGAGGGGGACACTTGTGCAAGTGCAGTGGACTGGCTCCAGTAGGAAGGGATGGCAGCATAACTCTCAACATTATAGAACAAGAAATCTGGACAAGGCCATAAATAATAGGGGACAAAGGCCCCAAAATGGGACAATTTATAAATATTGCACTTACAAACTTAGAAAGTTGATAAACAGATGTTGCATTAGAGTGAATTTTCTTAAGGATATGAAGTCTGAAAATCAAATGTCTGTCAACTTTCTGACTTCAGTGTTCAATGATTTGCCAATGATTTGACAGAAAACTGCAATTTTATGAAAACCAGACAAAAAATCTGGACTTTCTGCAAAAATCTGTACTGTTGATTGATATGGATGGGAGTCTTGAACCAACACCCATCAATCATTTTCATTTGTTTGCGAAAACCATTACAGCAGTGTTTTGCAGAGAGGTGAGAAAAGCCTTAAATTTGACTGGTATGTTGTATGGGTGTGGGTAGCTGTGTTTGTGGAAGGTGGAGGTGTGCCTTTGTAAGTGTGGTGCGAATGTTATGGATTATGAAATGGAGAGATTGAGTAAAATTGTGCTCAGTGAAGTCCCTAGCAATTTCATCATTGCTTGATTCAGACATATACATTCCCCTGTGTTTGTCAATACTATGTTTGAGTGCATTGTTTTGGAGTGTGGTATCACTGCTACAGCTGCTGCTACTCTTTCAATACAAGTATCTGCTTTGGAAGTTTTCTCCAGGAGTCTGTTGCTGAGAGGATGAGAGACATGCTATAGGTATACAACCAAGACAAACTGGATAAAGCAACAGTAAGAAAAAGTACTAGGTCACATCAGAGGCTTGGGAGGTCATTGTTAAGAAACTGAGAACTGTTGTAAAATGTATCATTAAATACCATACATTCAGGTTATACTATAAGAGAATAACTATGTAAAGATAACCATGTCAGCAGCCAAAATGCATTATAAGTTGAATATTTTACTGTGCACATTTTAAATGGATAGACTGGCCTAAACTCTGGACTGATGCGTTTGCTTTTTTTTTTTTTTATTCCTGGGAAATGCTATTCAGAAGTGAAGAGACAGAGACATACAAGGGAAAGCAAAGCAAAGCTGACTAAATAGTTGAATCTAGTAAAGCTGGAAATGTGAGACTGTAGCCCACTGAAGGAGGGGAGATGGGAGGAGTAACTTGGCCAGGAACTGAAACTTGCAAAACTGCTCCTTGTGAAAAGTCTTTTTTATCTCAGTAATTTGTTGACACTTTTGCAAGTTTCTTTCAGAGAATGTGTAGTACATCAGTAGGAACAACATTTGTAAAACTCAGCACATACCAGTCAATGACACATGAGCTGCAGACTCACAAACTTGGCAGTTTTTTTCAGGTGTTCCATTCAAGTGAATGGAAGTCTAGTCTGACAACAAATGATAGGGCTATTTGTTCTCAGTCTGTGCATTATGGGACATATTTAGCTTTCCAAAGGAATCCCGATGTCTTCCCCCCCATGAGTACAGAAAAGAGTAAAAACAAAATAAAATTAGGAATGAGTACTTATTTTGCTGCAGGCAGCTTTGGGAGGTATAGTAAATCATGGCAAGATAAAAATATATGTTTTCTTCATCATTTGCCCGCTACTTGAATCCTTGTACCTGAAATAAACTGTGAGTTTTTCTATGGAATCACAGAAAACACACACACACCCTAATTTCATACTACCACTTTAATACATCTCACTTTCCAAATTATTATCATGTTCTACCTTACTAATTACACATTCTCAGTGATAATTTTTGGCCTTGCTGCTGCACTGCATCTCAGTTGTAACTCCTTCCTTCTAAATTACCCAGTACATTACTTGATAGAAACTACAATTCAGACAGGGAATTTTTGACTAAATGACCCACTGCTCTTACTATCCAGCATAATCCACTAACACAGATAATTTACCAAATTAGTAGTTTCTTATTTACTGTGGCGAAGGTCTAATTTTTTTTGCTCAAGGATTAGGGAAGAAGCCAAAAATAATGGGTAGGAGGGAGGGGCAAAGGCCCAAAATCAGGCACAGTTTTTAAATGTTACTCTAATTCATTTAAAACATCATATTTGGGTGTAGCATACAATTTCTTAACAGTTAGTATGAAACTATAATGCTGGAATTATTGGTCTTACTGATAGATGAATTAAAACAGTATTTAATTCATTCTCAAAGGTCTGTCTCCCTAGTCACAGCAAAAAAAAAAAAAAAAGACTTCATCCAGCTAATAGTCTCTCAGGAATTCTTGTACAAGATAACCAAACAATAACAGTCTTAACACCAACCTTCTGCTATTTACAAAACAGATGCATTTTTCCCAGTAAAGGTGCTTTGGAAACTGCAAATCAATGAAAGAAAGAGGAAAAATGACAAAAGTTATATTTTTATGAAGAAAGTTATTTTCTTTTTAGTTTTTACTCTTCAAGTGACTGGGGCACTTCCCAGGCCATAGTTCATGTGCCTCAGTGCAGAGCTTCCAGTGTTATAGCTGATTAGATTGAGGAAATATTATCTAGTGGAAGGAAGGGACTGCAAGATGGGTGCCCAGAGTACATTCTATGAAAGTTTTCAACTGTATGTGCCATCAGGTATGATTCTGAAGGATTTATCACTATGCCCAAGGACTGGAACAGCTGAAGAAGCAAATCCCAGTTAGAAATGAGATTGTCCTTTGTTTGACCAGTCTTCCAGGTAAGAAAATAACTTATAGCCCTGCAACCCAAGAGCTGCTGCTACCACAGACCCACCTTTGATAAACACCGAGGATCTATGTTGAGGCTGAATGGCATAATTCAGATCTGAAAATAACCATCTTCTATGCAGTAGAGGGACCAGGTGGACTACCCAGTAAACATGATGTGCAGGTACATATTCTGCTTGTCCAATTGTCCTTTGGACAGATAGGGAAGAATAAACTACACTACTACCATATGAAATTGCTCTTTTGGTATTTATTGATGTAGGATGCTGTCATCAAGAATTGGCCTGTGATCCTTGTCTTATTTGGAAGTCAAAAGAATAAAATCCTAGTCTTTTCTGGTCAAGTGGGGCCTATGTATTTCTCTCTTTATAAGCAAACATTGTGCCTCTATCTTCCTGCATGTGTTCATGGGGTAGAACATCTGGGGCAGGAGAGTATGGCATGGGTGGTTGTAAGAAAGCAATGTAATACCTTCTGGATATTATATCCCTAAGTAACCTGTCATGGGTGATGGTCAGATACTTGGTCAGAATAAGGGACAAATGGCCCTAACTACCAACAGGTGAGCAGACAGGCATTCTTCAGAGGAGTGCAGAATGCTGCCTTAAACCTCCTCATCCTTTTGGTGGACAACCTTTCTGGAATCCATCATGTTGTCTGTGGCCTTTACCTGAATTTTAAAAATTAGACTGTTGGGAACAGCTAAACCAAAATGATGGGGGGCTTTGCTCATACTGTAAAAGCAGATGCTGTGGATCATGAAACTGCACCCCAGCCAGGGTGTACATATTGCCTCTTTCAATTCTTTTACCATGTGAGTTTTCATATTTGTTCCGAGCAGTAATATTCTACTGAATGGAGCATTCATTAAGTAGAGGATTATGACTGTGACTCTGATCATAACCAACATTTTATATGTTTGAAATACGGATACCAAGAAATTCACCTTGAGAACAAAACTCAAGGGGTGAATTTTGGCATCCATGCTCAGAATGTATAATATGGGTTATAACTGGCAAAAGGCCTGCTCATAATTCTTTTAAGTGTATGGAGCTTTATCTGCTCCATACACTACCAGTAACAGAAAAAAAAGTGTAGGAGAGTCAAGTGCTTTACTGACTTTCATATCCTTTTAAAGCTGGTAAAGCACTTAAAGCTGTCAGCAAGAAGAAATAAGGCATCATGCTCTAGAAGGAAGAGTTTTAAAAGCTTCACACTTGCATGCTTTTTTAAGTGTAGCAGAGCAATATCTTAAACGCATTTGAAGTTATTTACCTTCTTTTTCTGTTCCTTACTGAATGGTGGGCCACCTGTTAATCCTTTGGACAAGATCTGATCTTACCAGTGCTTAGGAGTGCTGAAATCAGAAAGGTGACTAACAAGCTTGTATTTTTATTGTTTTCAGAAAGTAATCACAGAGCACTATGCACTGCATTGGCCTTATTGTTTTGGCAGATTTAGTGAGACAGAGTATGACATAGAGATGACCTATGTATAACTGTGGCCACTGTTCTTGTGGAACTTTCCACACTGCTATGGTCAAGATGTGTTGTTTGGTTAGCTAGTGAATCAAGGAATGGTGGGTGGACAGTAATCTGTGCTGTCTCATCTTTTAGCTCCTTCTGTGACCTCAGCATGTGTACCATATAGTTTAATGCCCTCAATGTAAAGGTAAAGAACAAAAAATCCCAAACCTGCATGTGACTCCATTAGAAGGAAGGACAGCTTTGGCCTACAGTTCTGGGCTTTATTTAGAGCAGCTAAAACAATGTTGGCATCCACCAACGGGTTTTGCTATCTACTGGACAGTCTTTGGATGGTCAGAGGATTCTATCTGGTCTCTTTTGAATGGAAGCTACTATGTCAGGATTCCTCTTTGCATTGTTTATGACCATATCATCAGCTGGAGGAAACCAACCATGCTAGAGTCTCCATATATCAGGGGTTAGAGCACTGGTCCTGTAAACCAGGGTTCATGATTTCAAATCTTGCTGGGGCCTTATAAACACTTTCCCTGCTGGACAGGGAAAACAGGTGCTGACTTTGTGGGAACATGGGTGAAACTGTTGGTAAGGCTTATGAGGGCTTCCGGGCCAATAGACTAGTATCATCCTATGATAATATCTTGCAGGACCTGAAAGACTTTATGTGGTGTCATGAGCTTATTTCATTTTTTTCCAGGTGTGCTGCAAAGTCTCCATAAGTTTGGGGGTTATTAGGAAGAAGGGTTGGGAGAATCAGCTCCTATACTTCAACTAAGTCTGGAGTGGGATATTCCTCAGGGAACAATTGGACTTGCCTTTATGTCTCAGAGGGTAGCATCCAAGGACAGAAAGACTTAAATCTGAATACAATGACCACATCCTGTGAAGAACTCTGCCACTCTGTTGTACCTGAAGGAGAGGGGGGGGCAACTGTAATGGCAGCCTAGGAGGGTTTCTCAGCCAATGCAAGAAGAATCAAGAAGTGAAACTCATACAGTGATGCCTGCAATATAGGCACTGGAACAGGCACCAGTCAAACATCTGTGGTCAAAACCACTTAGCCACATGGATTGAAACTGAATACTGAAGATCCCAAGGTCAAAGCCAAAGGAGTTGTCCATCCCTGTTCCCAATGGGTCATCCCTGATCCTTGAGACTGAGGCAGCCATTGATAACCTGTTTGAGGTCAGTGGTCTCAATGAAGTACACCAAAATACCACTTCTAAGGACAGAATACTCAGCTCTGACACCAGTGGAGTTGAGGAAAACTCCAACAGAACAAGCTCTCATGTCCACTAAAGCACAGGCCTTACAAATGCTGTGGTGTGAAACAAAGATGCCAATAGCAAGATCAATGTTGGAATAATAAGAGTTGTGAGCAGTGACCCCAACTAAACCATTGACATTAACACTAACAACTAAAGGCTTATAAGCTCCCCAGTGAGAAGAGTTATGTCTCAAAGCCAAGAATGGAGGAAGGGAATATGCTTTCAAATCTCTGATGTTTGCAGGAGAAAACTGCTTGGGCCAGATCTGCTGAACAGTGAAAAAAGCATGACATGTTCTTTTGTATTCTAGCTGGTCTTCAGTGTTGCATGAGCTTGCAGCTGTCTATAAAGAATGCCAAGGAATATGAAGCTTGGGCTTGGAAACAGCAAAAAGTGCAATTTCAGCGCAGGAAGGTGAATTCCTTTCAAAGGGTCTAGCCATTAAATATGTTTTGCCTTGTGAAGTGCATTTTGAGCAAACAGTATATCTGAAGTAGAAATTTGTTTAGGTGCCTTACAAGAGTTTTGCTTTTTAGCATGGGACACAGAATCCCTATAACTGTCAGACTTTCTCTTGCCTGATCCCGTGGTAGTGGCAGGGGCACAATTGTAGAGGGGTCAGAAGCTGTGATAGTGTGGAGCTTTTCTAGACCTGAATGATTTTTGCATTCTTTGAATGAGGAAAGTTTAAAAGTTGAGCAGAATGCTCTTCTTCTAAATAATTTGTTTATTTTGGATGTTTATCTTTTGGTAGAATGTTAACTCCCAATCTAACACTTCCTAATGCTCTACAAGTAATCTTTTTTTCCATAATGAAAAAAAATGTTTTATCTGTTTATGTTTTTATTTACTTACTTGCAGTTTATTAACCAGATTAGCACTACTGTGAATACACAAGAAAGCAACAATAACCATAATTACATTTGCAGTTACAGTTGTTTGTACAACAGAAGATTAGGCTATTCCAAAATAATTTATTTACATGAATAATAACAGAATAAGACTCAAAATTAAAAAAATGTGAAGTGGGACAGAAGGAAGTCACTATAGGGACCTCATAGAAAAGATAATGCACACTCTTTAGTGAAGGAGAAGGAAGGCTAGGAGACAGGAAAGGGGAATGAGAAAAAAGATCTGGATATGACATATTCAATAAGAGGCTTTAGTAGCAGTTTGAGATGAACAACTAAAGGTTGTGTATTGATCATTCTGCACACAAAAGAAATGGCATAACAATGGAGTAAACAGAAAATCAAGTACTGCAGATGTGGAGAAATTGAAGGGAATGGTACATCTATTATGGAATTTTACACCAATTAAGGTTATTTCAGAGAAGTTAATGGAAGAAAGGGGGAAACGGTAAGTACAGGAGGATAAAAATAGATGGGAACTGTGTCTTTATGCGTTAAAGTGGTGGTGGAAAAAACAAGAATGGAAAAGGAGGCACAACTATCAACAACGCATACTGCCTAAAAAGTTAACTTGCATGGTGGTGAAAATAAATAAAAGGTGAACGTAAAAATAAAACTGAGAAAAATAATAGACTCATTTAAAAGAGTAATAAAAGACCATAAACAAAATAAAAAAGTGTGTTTATGCAAATTAAGAAATGTCAGAAAACTGGAATGTAGTGTGACACTGACACAGAAATGTAAAAACAGAAGAATTAGGCAAGATGTACCTGGGGAGAAGAAGGGGAGGACAGAAGGGAATGGAAGAACTTGTAAGGAGGAACTTTTGAAAATCATTGAGCATAAAGATACACAGGAGTAGGGTAATTAGAATATGTGTGTGTGTGTGTGTGTGTGTGTGTGTGTGTGTGTGTGTGTGTGTGTGTGTGTGTATCTGCACAGCTGGATGAAAATGTTTAATTATGATAACACTGGTAATGCACATATATGTAATACAAGATAACATTTTCCTTATTAAAGGGAAATAAAAATCATAAAACTCACCCCTATTTAAGCATCAGTTCTGATCACATTACAGAGCATGGGCCAGCTTCACTCCTGTTAGAGGAAATTACACTCATAAAATATTAGTAAGTCATGTAGGAACGTAAAACCACTGCAGGTAGTAAAAATAAGTTATTTTGCTGTGAAATGTCACTCATGCATTGCAGTTTTAAGTTTCTTCTTCCTTTTTGTGGTCTTATCCACTGTTGTTGATCTGCATGGGACATTAAAATTAATCAAAATGCCTTAGAATAAGTCTCTTTGACTACTAGTTAAGTATGAAATTGTGAAATCTCTGTATGATTTTAAGTTACTGAAGTCAGTAGAGTTACTGAATTTTATATAAGCACATTTTCTCACTTGAGCATGGGAGAATACAATGTAGTAACTTCAAGTACATTCTGATTTACAATTTCCTGATAACCACTCTGTCATAATAAAGGTTCTTAAAATATAAATATTAACATATGTAGTTTTACTCACTTTGACTGTGTGAGTGTCTCGTACTATACATTTGTGCATGTATTGTAGGTTAATTGATGCTGTGACTGTTAGCATACTGTGAAAAATAGACAAAAATTAAGTACAATTCAGATCAATAGGCCACATCTTACTACATATACAAACACACACCCACATATATGTGATCAAAGCCATAGGCAGAAAGACAATACAGTTGTGCAAGCTGAACTTACCATAACGATAGCTGTTTGAATAATCACTGCTGCAGTAGCTTTAGCTATATGGGTTATATCCTGCTAAGGATATAATGGATTTAAAAGCTGGCCAGCTTTCAAAGCTTGAGGCACATTCTATGGGTCAAACTGTCAAGAAGCTCAAGCTGAGCTGACTAAAAGAAAAATTTGGATGTGAAGGCCTTCAGAGCTTTCCGGCCAACAGAAATTGGGAGGCTGAGTTTTGAAAGGACTATGCTAAGAACAACAAAACATAAATGCACATACCCTGCCATTAAAAAATACAGAAATAAATACAAGAGGGATGGAGGGAGGGAGGGAGTGGCTACTGCAGCAGTGATCATTTGAACATTTACTGTTATGGTAAGTTCACTTTACACAACTGTGCTATGTTCATCATATTGAGCACTGCTGAAGTAACCTTAGCTATATGGGTAGATTACTTAGCTAACTACATTTAAGAGGTGGAAGGAGAAAATTCCAGTATCCCCTGTTGAATGGTCCTAGCAAAGCTTCATCTGGACGTAGAGAAGGAATTATGTTTATAGTGCTTTGTAAACTATGTACACAAGACAAGGTAGCAGCTTCTAGAATCCGCCCCTTTCCAAAAGGCCAGAGATGAAGCAAAGATCCTGGTAGAGAAGGCCTTGACCCTACTTGGAATAGATTTGTTATGGTGAGTATAACAAAAGGTAATATAACCTTATACAACATTTGGAAATAGTGTGTTTTGACAGAGGTTGTCCCTTCTTCTTACCTTGACAAGAAATAAATAATTGAGCCAAATATCTGAGAGGTATAACTCTGTCAGGATAGTACATGTGTTGTTTGTGGGCATCCAAGATACAGAAAATCCTTTCTTCCTAATTTTTTTTCATTCAGTGAAGAAAATGTAGATAGTTTGACTTAAAGAAAACTTGGACACCACCTTAGCCATAAAAGAAGGATTAGTTTTCAAAGAAACCTTGCCCTGCGGAAAAGGAGGCAGTGTTGATTCACCATAAGGGCTTCAACTCAGACACCCTTCTTGAAGAGGTCAGAGCAATCAAACAACTGTTTCCAATGTTAAGAACCTTAAGTCAGCCAGATTATTTGGTTCAAATGGAACAAGTGTTAGCTTGTCTAACACAAAATTAAGATCCTAAGGAGGGGCGATTGATTTACTTGGCAGCCTTTTATGCAAAATCCCTTTCAAGAACATTTTGACATGAGACTGCCTTGAAAATGTAGGATCTATGAGGAGGCATGCAGAAATGGCTGATAAATGAACCTTGACAGAATGAATAGGAAATGCCATAGAATAGTAATTCACATACATATTGTAAATCAGAGAACAACCAACCCTAAACAGGTGATGGTTATGTGGTTGGCACCAACTAGAAAACCTTTTCCATTTGCTGATATATGATTTTCTAGTGTCAGGCTTTCTTGCCTCAATTAGTATCTGCTGAATGTTCTCAGTAAAGAGGTGCCTAAAAGGATTTAAGACCTTATCATCCAGGCAGTCAGCTGAAAATTTTTGATGTTGGAGTGTATCAACCACACCTGTTCTTGTCTGAGTAGATCTAATCTCTGAGGAAGCTTGTAGCAATTGGCCCTGGCCATTTCTGAAAGAAGGAAGAACCACAGTTGCCTTGCTGTGAAGGGAATCACGACAATGATCTTGAGGAATTCCTTCTGAATCTTCAGAAGTAACCCTGATATTGGTGGAAAGGAAGGAAAAGCATACAGGAGCATTCCTGTCCAAATAATTAAAGGGATCTGTGTTCCAGGCCTCCTTACATAGAGTCCAAGAACAGAAACTTGCCATTTGATTGTTATGTTCAAAGAGGAGGCAAAAAGTTGGAATGCCCCTTGATCTAGTTTCCATTCTTGATGGTCTGCCCTGGTCCTGCTTAACTTATCTGCCACACAATTTTGCTCTGACAATGACAGAATGTAGGATGCCTGTAGAGTGAGACTGTGCTGTGACTCTAAATCCTAAGCTAACATGGCTAGCATGCAAAGGAGATATGACTTGGTTTCCCCTTGTTAATGTACCACATGTCTGTGGTATTGTTTCAAACCACTTTGAAGATGTTTCAGGGGTAAATATGGTTCACAGAGTTGAGTGCCTTGATCAGGGCAAGCATTTCCAAGATATTTATGTGCTTGCATCTGTCCTTGGTGTCCTACACCCCTGCACTTTTATCCCTCCTAGAACTGCTCCTCAAGCAAAGTCTGAAGATCCTGCAGTAACTGACTGTTTTGGGGGATGGACAGAGAAGGGGTGGCCTGGATTTAAGGATATCTGTTGTCTCCATCAAAATATTTCTCTTCTGATAAACCCCAGCAATGGGATTTGAAAAGATAAAGGGTATTGATGCTGGAACCAATGAGTTTTCAGATACTACTCTATCTTTCTCATGTCTAGTCTTGATGGGGATATTATGAGAATCATTGATACCATGGGACCCAAAATCCTCAGGTATTCCCTCACAGGGACTGAAGTGTGAGTGGAAAACTTTAGAAATAGATATAAATAAGGATCTATTTTTCCTGTGGAACAAAAACCTTTTTGAACTGTGGTATCTAGTTAAAAGCCCAGGAACACAGTCCTCTGTGAGGGAGTCAAGAAAGACCTTTGACTGTTCTCTTGGAATCCCAGCTTGTGTAAGAGATTTCTCACTCGAGAGAGAGAGATTCCTGACACTTTGAAAAAAACTCTTCGAGGATAAGTAAGTAATCTAAACATGGAAAAATGTGGATACCCTGTAGCCTGCAATGAGCTATAACTGGATCCTAACATTTTTTGAACACCCTTGAGCACTCTTGGTGTAAAGGGTAAGGTAGAGGACTGATAGTGCGATCCAGACATACAAACCTTTAAGAAACATCTGAAGTCTGGACGAATAAGGATGTGATGATAAGTATCTTATAAGTCTAGTGTCAAGGCAACTTGAAAGATGTAGAATACGTAACAGGTTGTAAAGTCCCATCATTTTGAATTAGGGAGCTATCACAAACAGATTTAAGAAAGAAAAATCCAGAACTGGTTTCCAAGCATTGTTCTTTCTTTGGCAGTAGGAACATCCATGAATAACGTCTTCCTTACATGTGAAGGAGGAACTGAATCTATCAGCCCTTGGAACAGCATGAGATGAAGAACAGGTGGAAACAAAAGAGTCTGATCTGGAGGATGAGGAATGATCCCTGAGGAAGGAGGAATTTCTTCCCACCGCCATCTGTAATCTTGATGAATGAAATTCAGAACCCATTTGTCTGAAGCAATCTGTTGCCAAAGAGAAAAATGGAGATTAAGGCCTCTGGAAGGCAAAGAAGGCCAGGGTAGGAGTAGGTCACATGGTCTCTTCAACAGTAGTTCAGATTTATTGGACTGTCCTTGGTTTTGGGAGGTTAGAGTCTTCTTTTTGGAACCCCCTTGTCATTTCTTCTTAAATGTCTGTTTACTTGTATTCTGCTTAGACTGTTTATTCTGCTCTCTGCCAAAAATGGAAGGTGAATAAGAACATTGCTTGGATAATTTGGAAAAGGAGATCTGAAATATCTTATTGATTCTCTTGATTCACTTGCCCCTGCCATCACACATTTTGATCACCTTTATATTAGAAGAGAGAAACACTAAACTCTATCCAAGAGAGAATTTAAAATTTCATTTATAACATAATCTGGAAGGTTCTGAGACTGCAGCCATGCAAACCTCCTTAAAACAG